>NC_047679.1:60949793-61093115 GCF_011762505.2 Arvicanthis niloticus
GTAGGTGATAAAATAGATACCTACAATTGACAAGGTGCAAGAGTGAGCACTCAGCCCTAAATGGGATGTCTTTATCAATCCCCTCCAGTCAAGGCTCAGGGATTAATGTAAACAGAGAGGAAGAAGATTATAAGATCCAGATGTAGTGGATAACGCTAAGGAAACAGCATTCTTCAGACACAACAGATCCATTACACATATGGATGCACAGAGACAGTGAAAGCATGCCACAAGTTTCAAACACAATAAAACCTGAGCATGAGAAAGTGAACACAAAGCCACACCCCTAGGCAAGGAGCTATTTGTGATTATATCTGATGGGACAGAGAAAAATCACCCTTTGTCCTGTTTACTTTTTTTTTTTTTTTTTTTTTTTTTTTTTTTTTTTTTTTTTTTTTTTGGTTTTCGAGACAGGGTTTCTCTGTGTAGCCCTGGCTGTCCTGGAACTCACTCTGTAGACCAGCTGGCCTCGAACTTCAGAAATCCACCTGCCTCTGCCTCCCATTGCTGGGGTTAAAGGCATAGCGCCAAAAACGCCCGGCTGTCCTGTTTAACTTAAACCTAATTCTTATTCATTAATATTTCTTCATCCCACCATCAACATTTTCCTTGAATTTCAAAATAGTCATAAAATACACATTTAAAATCCAGCAGTGTAATAGTTAAGGAAAGCTATACTTTTGCATTCATTGCTGAGCCTTCCTATACACTGTATTAATCAGAAAGAAATATGAAAATAATACAATGTCATATAAATACAAACAATTAGTCCTTATTCCTTGCAGTCTCCATGGACCTTAAAGAAGAAACAGACCACCAAGAGTTTGAATGACTTTAGAACATTTAACTAAAAAAACATGCTAGCAAGTGTAATTAAATAGTAATAAAAGGCCACAGAGTCAGGGAATGCAACCTGGCTTTTTCCTCTGAGGACTTCTCATCATTGTGTTCCTAATTAAATAAACATAAAGAATGTTTCTAATCAGTGAAACGGCATCACTAAATCTATATGTCCCTTCTCTTGTGGTTTACTGAAACCCATTAATCTTTCATTAATGCACAATAAATTGTATAAATATTATATGATCATATTGTTCTGTATTAGCATAATCTCTTTTGAGATAGTAAGTCAATGTGTCTTGATAGCACTTACTTTGTAATTAGTTTTATGTGAGTCATTATAGAAGATACTAAAATATATAAAATATTAGCTTTGTTCCTAATAGACATCAAAATTGGTCAAAAGAATATATAAGCTAAAGTTACTGAAAATTTAGATTAAGTATGAAAATATTTTAATACTTTAGATTTTATGTACTTCATGGAGTTTAGAAAAAGGATAGGTTATTTTTATGAAGGATTTAATAGGAAATAATGTTTCTGTGTCATATTAATGTTAGATGCTTTTATTTATGTATTTAATATAACTTAATCCCCTTCGATTACTTATGCAGTACATAACATTACTTCCAAAACTGCAAAAAAATGGATATTAAAGTTTCATAAATTGTCCAAATCATGCCGCAGATTTTTGATTAAAAATATGGCCTCCAAATAAGAGAGGAATGAGCTTGATTTGAGACGAAAAATTATAGTAAGTGAGAAAGGCCCTGAGGTAGACATAAACTTCTTACAAAAAGAGATTGAAGCCAGTGTAATGAAGATATAAGGAGAATAGCAGAAAATAAAATTGTACAGGAACACCTTTTAAATCATATTATCATTATTGAATGAGATTGTGATTTTTATTTGTCTAATATTTAATAGCCACACTTTCTTGCTACATAGAAAAAATTGTATCACTAGAAAGGATATAAATTATAGATTTTAAATGGGTAAATATTAGAATAAAAGTAAACTGGAAATTTATAGTAATTGAAAACAATATAAGATAGATTGGGGATCTATTTAAAGACAAAGGCTAGCAGATCTCAAGATAAGTTAGACGTGAAGGAAGACTATAAAGAATAAAGTAAGTCTTAGATTAAGCTAGGAAATAATTGGTTATTACTTCTGTCATTCAATGATAGAATAAAACCTTAAGAAGAAATAGGAAAATTTGAATAATGTGCTATAGTTAAGCCTCATTCATTTGAAATTATTTTAACTAAAATGAGCTCTAAGATGAATTCAGAGGTATCAGCATTTATGGGTGACAGAGTAACAAGAATGGTGTAGATTAACAAGAGCACAGGGATTTATTTACTTACATAGGTTACACTTTTTACCTATTATAATTTTTAATATTTTAATAAACATTAATAATTTAATAAATTTTTTAATAAACATTGACACATTCAGCCGATAAAGGATAAAGATCTTTTTGTCTTCAATAAATAACTAGTTTCTAGGATTCTTGCCCCTTCACAAAAAGATTTTTTAACACAGATTCCTACTTATTTACCCTCTTAATGAACCATCTGTCCAACTTCTAAGTGTTTCTGTACCTTATGATATAATGGGTATATCAGGCCTGGGGCATTCCTTGCATATGGTTCAGAAAATTAATAGCTGCCTTCCCCAGCTGCATTCATTGATTTTGACTTTTAAGTGTCATAAAGCTGTTGATCCTTGACACAACTGAAAAATTAAGGTGATTGGTGACAAACTCCGAACATGTGTTGCCCTTTGTCACCTAGAGGCTTACTTTGCTTAAAAGAAGAAGCTTGAGCTTCAGAGCACATTCATTAACTCCCTCATTACTACCAAATCTTCTAAGAGTTCTCTGACTGAAAAGCAGTCACAGCACCCTCCAAAGCAGTCATCCTTAGACTATAGAAATTGTTATTATACTCTACTCCTTATAGCTTTTTTGACATTCTAAATATCACTGAATACCAATGGCCCTAGTGCTTTGTTCTCAGATTGTATTTATTATACCACTAGTCATTAGATATTAACCACCACAAGATTAGATATTTACACACTGATGATATCATTAATATATTATTATCACCATGAAATGTTTCCTAGGCTCTGGATTTTAATATATAACTGAAAACTCAATACACTTAAGTATTTTAACAGACATCAAATTTTAATATCTGCAAAATCAAATTGATTACTTCCCCAAATCTGTTTCTCGCAGAGCTTTTGCCAACTAACATAATATGCATTCCTTCTTCTAGTTGCTCAAGTGAAAGAATAAGTTGGCTGGCCTACTGATGATTCTTCCTTCTCTTGCATTGGTACTCCACATGTAGAAAACCACAAAAAATCTATGAGAGCTGGACCCAAGTCTATCCAGAATCCAACAATTTCTCACTTGTCAATTATCTCAATCCCTTTCAAAACCAGCAGAACTTTTTCTCTGAACTATTAAAAATGCTTCATTACTGGCCTTTCCCACTCAAAATTTATTTTCTGTTTTGAAAAACTACACAAATGCCACAGTGAACACTTAAAAATGTAAGTCAGATACTGTATCTTCTTACTTAGAAGAAATATCTGACAAGATGACACTTGAAGCTATATTATCTCTGGCCATTTATAAGGTGGGGGAGGGGTAGAACTTGCTACGTAAAACTCTGTGGATCCAGTAAATCAATAGAAGACCATGCACCTAACTTTAGGCAGAAAAACTTAAATTTTAGAAAAGAAGAAAGAACTGTCAAGGTGGATCAGCTATTAAAAGGTGCTGGCCATACCAGCAGGTTAATCAAAAATTGATCCCTAGAATGGATAGTGGGAGTATAGAACTTACTGACAAAAATTGTTCACATGTTATGATGTAGACATTATACTTGTATGCACACACACACACATACACACATACACACACATACACACACAGAAAGAGAGAAGGAGAAGAAGGAGAGGAGGAGAGAGAGAACAGAGGCAGAGACAGAGAGACAGAGAGAGATTGAAGTTAAATAAGAACAAAAATGTTGTAAATATAATCCCTGTAAAAATGTTTTTATTATAAGCAGTAAATTAGAATATATGCCAATACAATTTAAAAAAGACAAGGAAACAGAAGATAGATTGAACAGAGAAGAACAAAATATCCAAGAACTCTGATAAGATTATAAAGAATAAAATGTACATATAGCAAACTAGAAGAAGAGAAAACCTATACTTGAATCAATAATTATCAACAAGTTATCCAAATAAATATCACATCAAGTCAAATGTAAAGGACTTTTACAAAATTACCAAGCAAGATAATGGCAAACAAGTCTGCATGTAACTATGAATAACCGTATTTGAAACTGAAATAATCAAACATAAAACATTTTTAAAGGAGCCAGAGGAAAAAAATATATCAATCAAAGAATACACCTTTTAAGAATTACCCTGATAATTTTCTTTCTTCAGATTCCATGTGAACCAGAAGAGTGGACTTAAATATTTAAAGTATTGGAAGAATAAGAGATACACAGCAACCTAGAGTTGTACATGCAGTAACACAGTTCTTTAAAAGTAAAAGAAAAATAAAGGCAAACAAAAGTCAAGGGGAGTTTAATCAACAGTAAGGCTACTTATCAATGAAATATAACAGTTATTCAGAAGAAGGAAAACTGACATAGATATTATACTATCAAAAACACATTAAATGATAATTCTCAAACATACTGATTATAAAGATAGAGACTGGATGAATGAACAAATGAAGAAAGAAAAGACCTAAGTATATCATTCCCTATAGAAATTCTTGTAAATTGTAAAAGTAAAAGAATGAGGTTTAGAAGTTTCGCTCCAGGGTTGAATGCTCACTTACCATGTATGAAACCCTGGGTTCAATCCCTAGCACCACATAAATTAATATAAGAATTAGAAAATATGAAGAAAGATATATTATGCTAGCACTAATCAAAGATAAAATAAGAGCTCAGTGCTGAGTGTGCAGTTCTCTCTTGGCTAAGAGATTATTGCAGAAGAGAGGTTTGAAAGGAATACAAACACTAGAAATAAAAAGGCTTACAAAATCCTAGGTTCTAAGCCGGACACAGACATTACAATTATGAACTTACAGTTGCTGTCATTGCATACACTGGGTTTTGTCCATGAATGGATATATTTTCAGCCAGGGATGGAGGAAGGAGATACTCAGGGGCTCCAACCCATCAGTGCTAAGTTATTGGCTATTGATAAATTCAGGAAGAGATGGAGTCATTGCTTTCAGTTCTGTGTTGGTAACTTCACCAGAGTCCAGTGGGTAGTGTACATCCTACATTCAAATAGGTGCCCTTTGTTAAACTAAATGAGTCACAAAACAAAACCTGATCACAAATCTGGGAAGGGTGCTTGGTAGGAAGAAGAGAAGGGTTAATATCCACTGCAAGGAAATAAGAGAGAGTGGGGAAGACTAATCAAAATAAGTTATGTACATTATAAAATTTCCAAAGAACAAAATCAATCAATAAAAAACAAAATTAAGGTCTGACCACAGCTCTACTGGCCTTCATCAGGCCTGCTGAAAAAGGAACATCCAGGCCTACTGAACAAGGTATAACTCCATTCCCCTCTCCATACACCAGGTCACACCTAGCTGCCCTGAGCTAGTTGTGGGCTGTCCATGGAGTTCTGTTGTTTGTCTCCTCTGTAAGCTTCCATCAGGGCCATTAGGCCTGCAGAACAAGGAATATTCAGGACAAATACAAGGAATGCCCAGGCCTGATATACCAAGAACATTGAGTCTAAAGTGACCCACCTGTGGCCTGCTACACAAGGTACATCCAGATTAGTCCCACATTTCTGATACCTGCTACACTAGGAATATCCAGGGACAACAAGATGGCTAAAGGTAAGAACACATAACTCAAGAGCAAGGACAAGATGGTACCTTCAGAACCAAGCTACAGCAAGCCCTGAATATTCTAACACAACTAAAGCATAAGAAAATGATCTTAAATCCAACCTTATAAAGATGGTAGAGGTCTTTAAAGAGGAAATGAATAAATCCCTCAAAGCAATATAGGAAAATACAACTAAACAGCTGAAGTAAATGAATAAAACTTTTTAAGACCTGAAAATAAAAAGAGAAGCAATAATGAAAACACAATCTGAGGGAAACCATGAAATGGAAAACCTAGGAAATACAAAGGGAACAGTAGAGATAAGCATCACCAACAGAACATTAGAGATGGAGGACAGACCCTTAGGAGTAGAAGATACGATAAAGGAATTTGTTACATCAGTCAAACTCATAGAAAACAGAACAAGTCTTTGTTAAATGATAACTGTGTCAGAGAAGAAATAATGAAAAAAAATTAAAGACTTTCTAGAATTCAATGAAAATTAAGGTACAACATACCCATATTTATGGGACACAATAAAAGCTGTGCTAAGAGGAAAGTTCATAGCATTGAGTGCCATCATAAAGAAATCAGAGAGTCTGATACTAGCAAAGTATACCTGAAAGCTATAGATTAAAAAAAAAAAAAAGTAAACAGACACAAGAGGAGTAGAAACAGACATGATCATCCTCAGGCCTGAAATCAGTCAATTAAAAACAAAGAGAACAAAAAAAGAATCAATGAAACCAAAATCTGGAATCTGGGTGGTTTTTTTTTTTTTTTTTTTTTTTTTGGCAAAATCATAAAGATAGATAAACCTTTAGCCAAACTAACTAAAAGGCAATGAAACAGTATCCAAATAAACAAAATCAGAAATAAAGAAAGAAATAAGCAATAGACACTGAGAAACTTCAAAGAATTGTTAGGTCTTTCTTCAAAAGCCTATATTCCAAAAAATTGCAAAATCTTAACAAAATGGATGATTTTCTAGACAGATGCCACTTATCAAAGTTATATTAACATCAAGTAAACTATTTAAAATGTCCTATATCCCCTAATGAAATAGAAGCCATCATTTAAAAAAAAAATCCCAACCTAAAAATCCCAGGGTCAGATGGTTTTAGTGCATAATTCTACCAGAGCTTCAAAGAAGTAATATCAATAGTCCTCAAACTATTTCACATAATAGAAACAGGAATATTGCCAAACTCAGGAGGCCACAATGACCCTGATATGTAAACTGCATAAAGACTCAACAAAAAACATTGGTCAACAAAGACCAATTTTCTGTATGAACACTGATGCAAAAATACTCAACAAAGTACTCACAAACTGAATCCAAATACATATCAAAAACCTCATCAATCATGATCAAATAGGCTTTATCCCAGGGATGGTTTAATATATAAAAACGCATCAACAAAATCCACCACATAAACAAAATAAAAGAAAAAAAGGCCATGACCATCTCACTAGATGATAAAAAAGCCTTTGACAAATTTCAATGCCACTCCACATTCAAAGTCTTTTACAGATCAGGGATACAAGGTGCATACCTAACCATAATAAAAAGCAATATACAGCAAGCCAATGGCCAACATCAAATTAAATAGAGCAATACTTTAAGCAATTCCACTAAAATTAGGGACAAGACAAGGCTGCATAATTTAACATAGGACCTGAGGTTCTAGCTAGAGCAATAAGACAAGAAAAGGAGGTCAAGGGGATACAAATTGGAAAGCAAGATATCAAAGTATCATTATTCACAGATGATATGATACTATATGTAAGTGACCCCAAAATTGTACCAGAGAATTCCAACAGCTCATAAACACCTTCAGCAAAGTACATGGATAGAAAATGAACTCAAAAAATGAGTAGCCCTCCTTTACATAAATGATATATGGGCTGAGAAAGAAATTAAGAAAACAACACCTTTTACAATAGCCACAAAAATATAAACTATCTTGGTGTAACTCTAATCAATCAAGTGAAAGACTTGTATGACAAAAACTTCAAGTCACTGAAGAAAAATACTGAAGAAGATATCAGAAGATGGAAAAATCTCCCATTGTCATGGATCAATAGGATTAACATCGAAAAAATTGCCATCTTACCAAAAACAATCTACAGATTCAATGCAACCCCCATCAAAAGTCCAACATAATTCTTTACAGACATTAAAAGAACAATTCTCAACTTTATGTGGAAAAACAATAAAAGCAAAAAACAAAAACAGGATAACAAAACCAATCCTGGATAATTAGAAGAACTTCTGGAGACATCTCTGATTCCAAGCTGTACTACAGAGCGATAGTAATAAAAACTCCCTGATATTGGCATAAAGACAGATAGATAGATCAATGGGATAGAATAAGAAGCCCAGAAATAAACTCACATACATACAGACAGTTGATTTTTGACAAGGAAGCCAAAACCATATAATGGAAAGCAGAAAACATCTTCAACAAATGGTGCTGGTCTAACTGAATGTCTGTATGTTGAAGAATGCAAATAAACCCATAGCTATCACCCTGAACAAAACTCAAGACTAAGTGGACCAAACCTGTCAACAACAACAACAACAACAACAAAAAAACAGACATGCTAAATCTAATAGAATAGAGAGAGAAGGAACTGCCTTGAACCCATTGGCACATGGCACAAATTCCCAAACAGAACTCTAATAGCTTAGGCTCAACAACTGATAAATGAGACCTCATGAAACTGAAAAGCTTTTACAAGGCTAAGGACACCATCAATAAGACAAAACAGCAGCTTACAGAATGGGAAAAGGTCTACATCAGCCCTACATCTGATAGAGCACTAATATTCAAAATATATAATGAACTCAAGAAAGTAGACATGAATAAGCTAAATAACACAATTAAAATATGGGGTACAGACCTAAACAGAATTCTCAAAAGAGAAATCTTTAATGTCCATGAAGCATTTAAAGAAATGTTCCATGTCCTTACTCATCAAGGAAATGTGAATCAAAACAATTCTTAGTTCTATCTTATACTTGTCAGAATGGCTAAGATCAAAAACCCAAGTGATAGCACATTCTGGTGAGGATGTGGAACAAGGGGAAGACTTCTCTATTGCTGGTGGGAATGCAAACTTGTACAACTACTTTGGCAATCAATTTGGTGGTTTCTTAGAAAACTGGGATTAGTTTTACCTCAAGACCCAGCTGTACCATTCCTGGGCATATACCCAAAATACAATTTTTATTCCACAGAGACACTTGTTTAACTATGTTCATAGCAGATTTATTTCTAATATGGAGAAACTAGAAACAACCTAGATGTCCCTCAATTGAATAATGGATAACAAAAATGTGGTACATCTACACAGTGTAACACTATTCTGCTATTAAAACCAAAGACAACATGAAATTTACAGACAAATGGATGCAACTTGAAAATATCATCCTGAGTGAAGTAAAGCAGACCCAGAGGGACATGTATGCTATGTACTTAATTATAATTAGATATTAGCCATATAGTGCAGGATAACCATGCTACAAACTACAGACCCAAGGAAGCTAAATAATGAGGTCCCAATGAAGGATACATGTATTTCACTCAAAAGGAGAAACAAAATAGTAAATGAAAAGAGAGAACTGAGTGAGAATGAGAGAGGGGTGAAGGGTGGTATATGGGTAGGGATCCGGTATGGGGGTAGGGGAGGCAGGAGAGAACTGGGAATGAAAATGGAAATCAGTGTGGGACATCTCTGCGACTAGCTGGAGCCCTGGGAGAAGGGAACATATGGAAGTCTATGGGGGTAACCTTAGCTGAGATTCCTACCAGCAGAGGATATAGTCACTGAAGTGGTTGCCTCCTCTTGCCAGGCAGAACTTTCAGTGGAAGGAAGGGGACATCAACCAAGCCACAAAACCTTCAATCAAAAATCTATCCAGCCTAGAAGTTGCACAGAGATGAAAATGGAGCAGAGACTGAGGAAATGGCCAAACAATGACTGTCCCAACCTGAGACCCATCCATGGGAGAGAGCCAACCTTTGACATTACTAACAATATTCTGCTATGCTTGCAGACAGTAACTGGCTAACATAACTGTCTCCTGAGAGGCTTCATTGAGTTGCATATGGAAACAGATGCAGAGACCCATAGACAAATATCAGTTGGAGCTCAGGGTGTCATATGGAATAGTGGGGAATATAACTGAGTTAGCCAGAGCAGTCAAGGACACCACAAGGAGACCTACATAGTCAATTAACCTGGGCACATGAGGGCTCACTGAAACTGAACCACAAACCAAAGAACATACAGCATTTGAAACTAGGCCATTTGTATCAGATGTGTAGCTTGGTCTTTAGGTGGGGTCCCTAAAAATTGTAGCTGGAGCTGTTTCTGACTCTCTTTTTCTGTCATTGGATCTCCTTCTTCTACTTGGACTATCTAGTTGGGCCTCAGAAGGAGAGGATGTGCTTAATACTGCTAGAATTAGATGTCTCTGAGGAGAAGGGGAAGGAATGGGGGAAGCGATGTGTAAGGGCAGAATGGGAAGGGAGAGGAGCAGGGGGCAGGCTGCTATTGAGATGTAATGTGAATTTAAAAAAAGTTATGAAGAAAAAATTTTAAAAAGATAAATCACAAATAACCTACCATAAAAATTTCATATACATGTAACCCCATAGAAATAGAAAAATTCATAGACAAAGATTTAACATACATGGAAAATTGTTGGTGGAGGGAGGAAAGTCTCTTAAGCTCCACTCATTTAAAAAGATATTACTCCAGATTACATTAATTTAACTATTTATATTATCCTGGTTCTTGAAATAAATGATGTAAAGTTTGATGACTGGCGGAGTTAGAGGATCAACAGGGAGATTTGGAGGAAGGTGGTGGTAAATAAATATGATCCAAAACACTGTATTAATGTATGAAATTTTCAGAGAATAAACAAATATAATTAAAACTTTAAGAAAGGAAATATTTAAACAAAATTATTTTCAAAGATGCAAATACAATATAAAACTATAAATTTAACTGATAATGTTAAGACATAATTTGGAGCTGGTTATGTGGCTCAGTAGTGAAGAACAATGACTACTCTTCCAGAAGGCCTGGGTTTGATTCAAAGTACTTCACGTGGTGGCTCACAACTATGCCATTCCAGGGAATCTGACATCCTCTTCTGGCCTGCATGGACACCTGGCAGACATGTAATATACAGACATACATGCAGGCAGCAGATATGTACACAAAAATATTTATTAAATGCACACACAAACACACACACACACTTTTTCTAGTAGTGAATTCTTTTCTAAGATCTATGACCTCATTAGTGCCCAGGAAGTTGGCTAGGACTTTAGGATCAGGCTTGATTTATATCCTGTTGAGTAGCTTTAATTTCAAAATTAGATGGCCTTTAGCTACCACTAACATATAAATATTATTTACTGTACTTTTATGAATATCTTGCTATGATGGTCATTGTTGTGATTCATATGTGTGGAATCACAACACATATAGCTGGGTAGGACTATTAATTGCTTTCCTCTCTTAGTAGCCTTCATAGTATTTTTCTGGTACCTTGGAATCTAGATCACAGGAAGAAAGCTTTCTGGTTAGATCTAGTTCTAGTAATCCCAAGTCTTATGTTAGAATTGTATGGTTCCTTCAACAATAATGGCTTACACTTAACCTTTGAGAGGTAACTAAAGACAAAACAGTCTCTATCATCTCAAGAGTAGTCACTTTACCTTGACCAATTATTCTAAAGAAGTTTTATGGTATCTGGTACTAGGGGTTTTTTAGTCTATGAGTCTTGTGGGGATTATTGTCAGCACAAGTGTCATAAAATGTGTGTGTGTGTGTGTCTGTGTGTGTGTGTCTGTGTCTGTATGTGTGTATAATTACATGTACTGTGTATGATTTTAGATGATATAAAATGAGATTGCCTGAGTCTTTATCAAACAACCTTGATGTTATTTGTTCCTTCTAACTACATTGTAAATCTTATCCTTATATTCACAGATAAAGGTAGCAACCATCCCACATCAAAGAAACTTTACAACAAACGAAGACCACCACAGAAAACCACAACTGGACACAATGAAGAGATCATTGGGGGCCCAATTTTAATATGTACATCTATATTACAGCTCCCAGTTCTTTGGCTTGGGACTATCTTAGAATAGGGGCTGAAAGATTATAAGAGTCAGAATATCAGGAAGTCTATTGTGAAACAACCTCTCATAGAAATAGCTGCCTAAAGAAAGTCTGAATAATTGTAATATCAATAGACATGATACATGGAAGGGGCAAAATCTTGTGAAGTTATACTCTTAAACAAGAAAGTATAGGTAACTGATTACTACTGAGAGCAGGAGGAAGTCTCTCTCAATGATGAGTCCCCTAACTGACTTTTCAGTACAAAGTGGTTAGTATTGAAAGAAAATCTATAAGAAACCAAAAACAAACTTAGCTGGTTTACATATTGATATGCATTATATATAATAAACATATTTGCACATATGTGTGTTTATCAAGTAATAATCAAAAAAAACCCTATCAATTTGAAAGTAGAGAAGACATGGAAAGAGTTTGAGAGAATTGACCCAGGAGGAGCTAGAGGTAAGACAATGAAGAAAAGTGATGTAGTTTTATTTAACTTAAATATATAAAAATAAATTAAGTACAAGAAATATAATTTTCAATAAAAATATAAATGTAATAATCTTCTTTTAAAAACTTATGTCAGTAAATTGTGTGAAATAGATACCAAACTCTGAGCATTGCTTTAATAACTGTGTTTTGAATTGTTTTTAACAATTTTTCATTATTTTATTTTATGTTTTTACATATTCACTTTATGACCCACTCACACTGTCTGTGACAGTTTATATATGATCAGCCCAGGGAGTGGCACAATTAGAAGGTGTGGCCCTTTTGGTGTAGGTGTGTCACTGTTGGTATGGGTTATAAAACTTTCATCCTAGATGCCTGGAAGCCAGTATTCTGCTAGCAGCCTTCAAATGAAGATGTAGAACTCTCAGCATCTCCTGCATCATGCCTGCCTTGGCACTGCCATGTTCCCACCTTGATGATAATGAACTGAATCTCTGAACATGTAAGTCAGCCCCAATTAAATGTTTTCCTTACAAGATTTGCCCTGGTCACAGTGTCTGTTCACAGCAGTAAAACCCTAAGACACTGTTCCCCTCCCTGTACCCCTTCCCACTATCCTTCCCTTATTTCTCCTCCCCTTCTCCTCCAAGTGGGTGGGTACCCCCTTGATATCTCCCCAGCATAGCACCCCAAGTCTCTGTGAGGTTAGGTGCTTCCTCTCCCACTGAGGCCTGACAAGGCAGCACAAATAGAAGAACATACCCCATATACAGGTAATGGCTTTTGAGCTAGCCCCCACTCCAGTTGTCCAGGACCCACATGAAGACCAAGCTGCACATCTGCAACATATGTAGGGGAAAGCCTGGTTCCAACCCAGGTATGTTCTTTGGTTGGTGGCTTAGTCTTCTGAGAGCCCCAAGGGCGCACAATAATTGATTCTGTTGGTCTTCCCATGGCATTCATATTGCTCTAGTGGCTGCAATAGCAATTAGTTTAAGCTGTTATAAAAATATAATAGACTGAGTAGACTGGTAACTGCAAAAAAAAAAAAAAAATGCATTTCTTGCAGTTCTAAAGTGTGGACAAGCAATTTAGATGCTGAAAGATCAGACATGAAATGACCTGTTTCCTGTTTTTCAGAGTCACTCACTCATTTCTTTGTATGAAGAAAAGATCTCTGGGAGTCAGACTTTATAAAGGCCACCAATCATGTTTATGAGGACTCAATCTTTGTACCTTAAATATGTTGCAGAATACCTCCCTATACTTATGACACTACACTGAAGATTGAGATTTAAGCATATATGTTTCAAAAGATAGAAAGACTTCAATGAATAACAATAGTTAAATATAAATATATTAAAGAGCTAGATAAAATAAAATTGCATTATTTGGTGTCAGGCAAAAAGAGTTTAATACATTTTTTCAGGTAAACTTTCTCTGTAATCTCAGATGGTCTAGAACTTCCTAAGTAGCACAGAGTGGCCTTGAACTGTAGGCATTCCTCTCCTATTGCCTCCCAATTACTGTGATTACAATTGTTTACCACACCCATCTATCTATTAGACAAGCATGATTTAATTTGTTTATTTAGAACCTCTCTATCCTTGGGAAGTCCTTACCTATTATAGTTCCTTTTAAAATTTGTTCATCTTTTCTCTTGTATTTTAATTTAACATTTATCTCAGAAATTTATTAAAGATTAGTTTTTATGAGTATTGTTATCATTTATTTTTTAAAATATTTGTACATGAATTCAACTGGTCTGTTATCTATTTTGTTACTGAAGCCTTCCTTCTTTGTTATCTAAGGATTTACTTTCATCTATATGAGTCACTTTTAGACATCTCTGACTTTTACTTTAGGATTCACTTCAAATATAACCTCCATATAAAGGTTTTCCTTGATGGATAACATATTCCCCTCAAAACACCTAGCCATTTACCAGCTCTAATTTTATTCATGGCACTTCAGGAACATTTGTAATTGTATATTGATTTATTTAATTGATTTTGTCATCTCTCCCAGTAGAATCAGAGTCCAATGTATCTAACTGCATTAGTTAACATTATATCATTGTTGTTTCAAATAAACCTCCTTAGATTTTTTTTTTTTTTTTTTTTTTTTTTTTTTTTTTTGGTTTTTCGAGACAGGGTTTCTCTGTGTAGCCCTGGCTGTCCTGGAACTCACTCTGTAGACCAGGTTGGCCTCGAACTCAGAAATCCATCTGCCTCTACCTCCCAAGTGCTGGGATTAAAGGCATGCACTACCACCGCCCGGCCACCTCCTTAGATTTTAAAATAATGATTTTACTCCATTAAAAACAACATAATACATCTTTGTTATTTTATATTATTTAGTACTTCTAATTTTGACGTTTTTGTCTTGTCTTGCTATACAATTTTTTTTCTTATAAGTTGAGAGATGCTTATTCTCTATGCCCTTTTCCAAGAATTTCTCATCCAGCCCCAACTTATAGTATCCTCTATACATTAATATTACAAGTTGTTTCCAGAACTTCATACCCTGTCTAGAATTGCTTTTCATTTTCTTCCACATCCTTTATTTCAAACACATCTTGAATAAAACCACTTCCTGCCACATCTACCAATATTACTACCCTCACACAAAAATTATCACCATTGCTGGCTTATGACCACAACCTTATAACAAGTCTCCCTAACACATGCCTCACAGATGCTGTCACTTGAATATGATTCATCTCCTGAGTTTCGATGTAGTAAGCATTTGGTCCCAAGTGGGATGATTTTTTTTTAAAAAAATTCTAAGACCTTTAAGAGACAGAAGCCATTTCCCAAAAATGAAAATAATACTGATCTTAAAAATGAGTTAATTTTCCTTTCATAAGCATTATTATAAAAAGAACAAGATTAGCATCTCCTCATGTTGGCTCTGGCTTTCTGTCTTGCCACAACATAACTCACAGACCATATGAAACTCAACAAGAAAGAAGACCAAAGTGTGGATGCTTCAGTATATTCTCTTAAACTATAAACAAAACCAATAACTGGTTAATAATTAATAAAAACTGGTCCAGAAAATTAACTGAAGTTAATTTTCCTCTGAGATAAAATGCCCTTCAAAACCCTTCTGCTCTAGACATATCAGGTTTACTTTCTACCCAAATTTTTAAAAATATGCTTACTACAGATCTCTATATGAAGTTTTCATTTGACAATGAAAATTGTGAAAAAGGAATCTCAGACAAGCAATAAACAAATTATCTGGACTAACCAAGAATAAGAGCAAGGTAAGGTAAATAAAACTAGAAGGGTATACAGATACATTAATTGATATTACAGAAATAAAAGCATTATTGTGGATTATTGTGAGCAGCTATATGCCAATATATTAGAAATTCTAGAATAGATGAATTTAACCTACCAAACCTTACCAGGATGAAATACAAAATATGGGAAAATAACAAGTAATATGTTTTCATCAATATGCCCTTTAAAGAAGCCCCAGATTTTCAGATTGAGGGGACGCCACTCCCTCCTGCTGTACAGTGGTTCTTCTCTCCTTTCTCAACCCTTGTTTATGCCTCTTGTTCTCACTCTCATCTATGAATCTATAATAAATTTTCCTCTAAAGTGAAAACTAAAACTTTCTAATACAAATAAAATCCCAGGATCAGATGGTTGCATTGCTGAATTATAACATTTAAAGCACAGTAACAATTCTTTTTAAACCAGTCTAGTGATCTTAAAGTAACTTACCCTTTCATATTTATTGTGAAATCCAGCAATATCCTCACACTCAAATCAGACAAAAGCATAACATACCAACAGAAGAAAAGTATAAATAAATATCATTGATTAACATAATATTTCAACACAACAAGGGAAAACAAGTATAATGGCCAACAAAAAGGATTATTATTTACCATGCTCAAGTTGAATTTATCCTGGTAATTCTAGGACATTTCAACATATGCAAAGTCAATAAATCTAATATATCACATCAACCAGAATAAAAATTAAACTATTTTATTTTTAACACATGTCCAAACATAAAAATTCAACAATTTATCACAATGAAATCTGAACAAATTACCTGTGTAAGAACAATAGTTCAGAATAATAATCTTTATATGTGACAAAAGCCAGTATCTTATTGAATGTAGAAAAATTGAAATTCTTCTTTTAAGATTTGGAATTAAACAAGTATGCACACTCTTGTACTTATTCAAAAACAACAAATTACTGGAAATTTTAGAGCAGTTTAGGAAAATGGAAAAATGGAGGAAGTCCAATTAACTCTGATTATAGATATTAATATATATGTATGTGGAATATATATATATATATGCAAGCTCTAGAGAATCTAAAAAGAAACTACTGAAATTTATAAATAGACAAAGTTATAGGATACAACATTGACACACAAAAAAGCTAGCATTTTAATACACCTGGGTCTTAGTTACTTTTCTATTGCTGTGATAAAGCACCATGACCAAAGCAACCTATAAAAAAAAGCATTTAATTCAGGGTTTATAGTCTCAGAAGGTTGGAGTCCATGGCAGCAGGGAGCATGGTAGCAAAGCAGGCAAGCATGATGCTGGAATAGTAGCTAAAAGCTCACACTTTGAGACACAACCACAAAACAGAGGCAGAGACATGGATGGTGAAGGGTGCATGAGTCTTTGAAACCTCAAAGTCTGCCTCCAATGACACACCTCCTCCAAAAAGATCACACCTCCTAATCCTTCCCAAATAACTTTATGAATTGGGGACTAAGTTTTTTTAATATATGAGTTGTATGAGGGCCATTCTTATTCAAAACAGTACACTCTAGTATGAACTTGCTAAGAAAAAAATATAAAATTATTTTCATTTTCTTGAGCTCTAAAAATATTCAGATAAGAAGGTGTTCTGCGCCCCTTTTCGAGTCCCCTTCGCCCGCGAAAGAGACACAAGAGGCAGTGTTCGGGCGGTTACTACAGCGAGGCTTTATTCTTGTATCAGCAGAAGCGGAAAGACCCAAAGCCCGGGAAAGGCACTGCTATATGTACCCTAGAGTGGTGTGTTCACTTCTGATTGGCTGTTCACTCATCACCCCATATTACGCCCCAGGGATGGGCAGTGACTTTGGTGAGCTTTTGCCTTTTGCACCTGCACAGTTAGTTGTTTACTTGTGGGAGCACAGGATGCCTGTGCCATCTTGTAATGGCGAATGTTGTCACGCTCACCGAGGCTCCTAACAAGAAGGCTCTTAGGAGGTGAAGAAGGAAGATCTGAATTTAAGGCCAGCCCCAGTTACATTTTTATAGTAAATATGAGTCAACCTAGGCTATATGAAACCCTGTCTTTAAAAAAAAGGACAGGGGGAACAGCAAATGGGATGTAAAGTGAATAAAGTATATATATTGAAAACCTAGAATTTAAGAGCTCAAAGACTGAAAACATAAACATATGATAAACACAAAGAAGAAATTCTAATTATTCTAATTTGGTCAGTGTATGGATGTTTTGAAATACCATACTGTATTTTATTAGTATGTACTATGTATTACATTAATAAAGACAACAGGTATTTTACTCATGGAATTATTGTAATACCCTATGTTCCACTCTCTGCCAAACAATGAGAAATTAGTCATAAAACAAATTAGATGATATAATTTCCTTGCTTATACACCTCATTTGAAGCTCATGACTCTTGGGTTAAAACCATGTCTTTCAGTGTTCTTCCAGTAAAACAAATCTCATTTCATAATGTATTCCTAACTACAGGACCACTTAATTTATCTCATACAAGTTATACTGGTTCTTGTATAAAGACACTTGCATTTTCTATTATTTCTGGGTAGAAATTTCCCTCCATTGTGCTCTGCATATAACATTTATGGTTATGACTAAATAAATAAATAAATTACTTCATAAACAGTTCATTATATTTATATTATATCCAAACCTATGTTACTTGATTTTATACCTATTTAATACTCTAGTATTAAGACCAGTTTCAAATTTTGTTCCATGTCATATAATTTTTGTTTCTTTGTTGTAGCAACTGTATATTTTTGACTATACAATACTAGCATCTCATTATGAAAGCATAGTACTGTAGCTGTGTAGTTTGCTCAAGGCTTTTTAGCACAAAATATAAGAAATGGACATGAAAATTTTCCTTGGGCCTTTTGCAGTAGCCTACTAATCAAGTCTGTACCTAATAGAGATCTAACTCTTTTTATCTTGATTTATTGTGCTACAGAAATATTGTATTTATACACAGATTGAAATTTTGAAACAACCTTATGTTAAGCAAGTCTACCAGTGTTACTTTGCTAACACTGGCTTATTTCAAGTGAAAGCATTGTTAGGATTCATTGATCTATGTCCCATTAAAAACATTAGTGATTCATGAGATGAGATTAAACTCTCAGCATTAACAATTTTGTAAGGAACACAATTTACTTTTAAGAAGGTAATCTCAGAGGGAAAAGAAACATCTTGTGGAAAGACTTCAGGATAGAGTGTTTTGAAAACATGTTGTGTTTTTATTTTAGCTTTTTATGTTTATTTATCAAATTAGGATCCTAGCGTTTCTGAAATTATTTTCTTTTTTTTTATTTATTAGATCTTTCATTTACACTTCAGATGCCATCCCCTTTCCCCATTCCCCCCCCCCCTTAGAAAACCCCTATCCCATGCCCCCTTTTCCTTTTGGCATTTATACATTTTTTAAAAAAATGTTAATCACAGGCTTTATAAGTTTGGTATTGTTCAATCAGAGGTGTAACCCACTACCCAACCTAGATATATCAACTATCTTTGACTGGTGGAGATACATGAACATCTGCCTCCCTGTCTCCCCCCTCTATCTCTCTTTCATCACCTAGCTTCTCTCCTTCTTCTTCTCCTCTTCTTACTCCTTTTCTTCCTCTCAGTACTCCTCCCACCTTAGCTCCTCCTACACATCACCCTTCCTGTTAAAAGGAAACTTTTCTCTCAAAATACAATTAGAGCATAATTATGCAAATTTGTACCAGTGAGGTACAAGATAGTCCTAATACCCAGTCCATCCTTTTGTTGACTAACCAGCACCTCTGTCATCTATCCTAATTAAAACACTTAGTTCTGAACCTGGCTTTTTCCTTGGCTTTAGGATGAATGTCAGCTGACGACCATCCACTCAAATCTTTTCTCTCAAGGTAAATAGCTATAAGTTTTCAACCCCATCAGAAATCCAGAATGACTGACTTAACTATAATTGTGGTAAGCACAAAGCATAGCTTCTAAAACTTAGCCAATTTATAGAGACCTCTGAACACCTGGACACTCGCTCTACTTCAAAACGTTGGAGCATCTGTTCTTCTGCCTTCTGGCCCAGGATCATCTGACAGACCTTAGTGCTGCAGAATTATTAAGGGCTGATTACTCTGTCTAGGCAGATATAATCAGTTGACTATTCTGCAAGTGTGTCCTTTTCTGGACAGTAATTTGTCTGTAGAAGGAAAGTGGCAATTTTTGCCTAGTGGCTGTCTCACCACAACTGGAGTAACTCCAAGGATGCTCAATTTCTTCTTAGAATTTAACATAGGAAGCTGTCCAGAGCAGACAGGTCTCTAATGAAAATGAACATTAATACTGAAATGTTTGTCATGTCAATTCTAAGGATTTCTGATGTTTTGAAAACCAGCTATCCATGTAAGGTAATCTGGACTGTTGCCTGTTAACTCCACTCAGCTATTTCTAAATAAAACATAGAGAACACCCTTATAATAAACTCCAAGTCATGAATTTGCTATAGTCCCTTAACTCACAGGCTGACCATCTCAAGTCAGTTAAAAAAGTTAAAGAAGGACTGGGTCTAAGCTTTGTATTCCTAAATGTGTTATACTGGTACAATGCCTATGAGAGTAACAATATTCATCTCACTCTTATATCAATAAGAAGCTCATGCCAATGAAAACCTTAAAATTTGTAAACAAAGTAAATTGGTGCCATTTAAGATTTATATCTTCATCTTGATATTAATTATACAGATTTCTACTAGTAGGTTATGGCTATGCAATAAACCCTAGCTAATCCTCTCTATTCTGACAAAACCACTACTTTTCCCTAGAAAGACAGCCCAGCATTTACCACCTTAGTCCCCATGCCCAGGGAATAGGGGCGCTGACTCTTCATTAGCTTCTTCAAGCTGATTATGGGCGTTGAGATATTAGAAGAGGAGTGGGGGGGAGAGCAAATTGACAATCCTCTGATGCTGTGTCTTCGCTGCCTCCAGATGGAATTCACGGACCTCAGAGGTTTGAGCAGGTCTGCCCAGCTTGCTTATTGAGTAGATACATCAAGGCTGATCATTCTGCAATATACAATTCTCAAAACAAATTTTAGTATCAAGATAGTTTTTTTTTTAAAGAGGGCTGACATTTTATTAAGAATGTTGGTTCTAACCGCTTTTCTATTTTTCCCCTCTTTTATTGGATATAATATTTACATTTCAAATTTTATCCCCTTACCATATTTCCCCCACCACCCAGGAACCCCTTATCCCATCCCCCCTCCTCCTGCCTCTATGAAGGTGTTTACCCACCTACCCCCAGCCTCCCTCCCCACCCTCAGATCCCCCCCTCAGTGCTCAGCCTTCAGGGTACCAATGATCTTGTCTCCCACCTATGCCCAACAAGGCCATCCTCCCCTACACAGCTGGAGTCATGTGTCTCTCCCTATGTGCTCCTAGGCTGGTGGTTTAGACCCTGGGGAGCTCTGGCTGGTTGGTATTGTTGCTCTCCTCACGGGGCCACCAGCCTTTATGGTTCACGATTCCTTCAATTTACTCTCTAACTCCTCCATTGGGAACTTTGATCAGATTAATGGATAGCTGTGGGTATCTGTCTCTGGGTATGTCCGACTCTGAGAGACCTCTAAGGAGACAGCCTTATCAGGCTGCTGTCAGCTTTCCCATCCTGACATCCCTATCAGCGTCTATTTTTGGTGACTGCCTATGGAATGAATACCCAGATGCAATGGTCTCCCTACAACCCCCCCTTCAGATTCTGACACACACTTTGTCTCCATATTTGCTCCCTTGGTTATTTAGTTACTCCTTCTAAGAAAGACCTAGGCATCCTCACTTGTTCTTTCTTCTTCATGAGCTTCATGTCGTCTGGTAGTTGAATCTTTGTTGTTTCAAATTTTTTGGGCTAATCTCCGCTTATCAGTGAGTAAATAATACCACGTGTGTTCTTTTGTGATTGGGTTACCTCACTCAGGATGATATTTTCTAGTTCCATCCATTTACCTAAGAATTTCTCGAATTCATTATTTTTAATAGCTGAGTAATATTCCATTGTGTAAATGTACCACATTTTTTGTATCCATTCCTCTGTTGAAGGGCATCTGGGTTCTTTCCAGCTTCTGGCTATTATAAATAAGGCTGCTATGAACATAGTGGAGCATATGTCTTTGTTATATGTTGAGGCATTTTCTGGGTATATACCCAGAAGTGGTATAGCTGGGTCCTCAGGTAGTGCTATGTCCAATTTTCTGAGGAACCGCCAGACTGACTTCCAAAGTGGTTGTACCAGCTTGCAATCCCACCAACAATGCAGGAGTGTTCCTCTTTCTTCACATCCTTGCTAGCATCTACTATCACCTGAGTTTTTGGCCTTAGCCATTCTGACTGGTGTGAGGTGGTATCTCAGTGTTGTTTTGATTTGCATTTCCCTGATGACTAAGGATGTTGAGCATTTCTTAAGGTGCTTCTCGGCCATTCGAGTTTCCTCAGTTGAGAATTCTTTGTTTAGCTCTGTACCCCATTTTTAATGGGGTTATTTTGTTGTTTGGCGTCTAATTTCTTGAGTTCTTTGTAAATATTCGATATTAGCCCCCTATCGGATGTAGGATTGGTAATGATCTTTTCCCAATCTGTTGGTTGCCGTTTTGTCTTGTTGACAGTGTCCTTTGCCTTACAGAAGCTTTGCAATTTGATGAGGTCCCATTTGTCATTCTTGATCTTAGAGCATAAGCCATTGGTGTTCTGTTCAGGAACTTTTCCCCTGTGCCTAGGTATTCGAGGGTCTTCCCCAACTTCTCTTCTAATAGTTTCAGTGTACCTGGCTTTATGTGAAGGTCCTTTATCCACTTGGAGTTGAGCTTTGTGCAAGGGGATAAGAATGGATTAATTTGCATTCTTCTACATGTTGACCTCCAGTTGAGCCAGCACCACTTGTTGAAAATGCTGTCCTTTTTCCACTGGATGGATTTAGCTCCCTTGTCAAAGATCAAGTGACCATAGGTATGCGGGTTCATTTCTGGGTCTTCAATTCTGTTCCATTGATCATCCTGTCTGTCTCTGTACCAATACCAAGCAGTTTTTATCACTACTGCTCTGTAGTACAGTTTGAGGTCCGGAATGGTGATTCCCCCAGAGGTTCTTTTATTGTTGAGAATAGTTCTCGATATCCTAGGTTTTTTGTTATTCCAAATGAATTTGTAAATTGCTCTTTCTATCTCTATGAAGAATTGATTTGGAATTTTGATGGGTATTGCATTGAATCTGTAGATTGCTTTTGGCAGGATAGCCATTTTTACTAAATTAATCTTGCCAATCCAGGAGCATGGGAGATCTTTCCATCTTCTGAGATCTTCTTCAATTTCTTTCTTCAGAGACTTGAAGTTCTTGTCATACAGATCTTTCACTTGCTTTGTTAGATTCACTCCAAGATAATTTATTTTATTCGTGGCTATTGTGAAGGGTGTCATTTCCCTGATTTTTTTCTCTGCCTGTTTATCCTTTGAATAGAGGAAGGCTACTGATTTGTTTGAGTTGATTTTATATCCAGCCACATTGCTAAAGTTGTTTATCAGGTTTAGGAGTTCTCTGGTGGAAGTTTTAGGTTCACTTAAGTATACTATCATATCATCTGCAAATAGTGAAATTTTTACTTCTTCCTTTCCTATCTGTATCCCTTTGACTTCCTTTTGTTGTCTAATTGCTCCAGCTAAGACTTCCAGTACTATATTGAATAGGTAAGGTGAGAGTGGGCAGCCTTGCCTAGTCCCTGATCTTAGTGGGATTGCTTCAAGTTTCTCTCCATCTAGTTTGATGTTGGCTACTGGCTTGCTGTATATTGCTTTTACTATGTTTAGATATGGGCCTTGTATTCCTGATCTTTCCAAGACTTTTAACATGAAGGGATGTTGAATTTTGTCAAATGCTTTCTCAGCATCTAGTGAGATGACCATGTGGTTTTTCTCTTTGAGTTTATTTATGTAGTGGATTACGTTGATGGATTTCCGAATATTGAACCATCCCTGCATTCCTGGGATAAAGCCTACTTGATATTGGTGGATAATTGTTTTGATGTGTTGTTGGATTCAGTTTGCGAGAATTTTATTGAGTATTTTTGCATCAATATTCATAAGAGAGATTGGTCTGTAGTTCTCTTTCTTTGTTGGGTCTTTCTGAGGTTTAGGTATGAGTGTAATGGTAGCTTCATAGAATGAACTGGGTAGTGTTCCTTCTGTTTCTATTCGATGGAATAACTTGAAGAGGATTGGTATTAGGTCTTCCTTGAAGGTCTGAAAGAATTCTGCACTGAAACCATCTGGCCCCGGACATTTTTTGGTGGGAAGATTTTTAATGACTGTGTCTATTTCTTTAGGCGTTATGGGACTGTTTAGGTGGTTTATCTGCTCCTCGTTTAACTTTGGTACCTGGTATCTATCTAGAAAATTGTCCTTTTCCTCCAGATTTTCCAATTTTGTTGAGTATAGGCCTTTGTAGTAGGATCTGATAATTTTTTTAATTTCCTCTGTTTCTGTTGTTATGTCTCCCTTTTCAGTTCTGATTTTATTAATTTGAATGCTGTCTCTGCGCCCTTTGTAGTCTGGCTAAGGGTTTGTCTATCTTGTTGATTTTCTCAAAGAACCAGCTCCTGGTTTTGTTGATATTTTGTATAGTTCTTTTTGTTTCGACTTGGTTGATTTCAGCCCTGAGTTTGATTATTTTCTGCCGTCTACTCCTCTTGGGTATACTAGCTTCTTTTTGTTCTAATGCTTTCAGTTTTGCTGTCAAGTTGTTAATGTATGCTCTTTCCACTTTCTTTTTGTGAGCACTTAGAGGTATGATTTTTCCTCTTAGTACTGCTTTCAATGAGTCCCACATGTTTTGATATGATGTGTCCTCATTTTCATTTAAATCTAAAAAGTCTTTAATTTCTTTCTTAATTTCTTCCTTGACCAAGTTATCATTGAGTAGAGCATTGTTCAGTTGCCAAGTGTATGTCAGTTTTCTGTTGTTTTTGTCCATGTCAAAGACAAGTCTTAATCCATGGTGGTCTGATAAGGTACTGGGGATTATTTCAATCTTTTTGTATCTGTTGAGGTCTGTTTTGTGACCAATTATATGGTCTGTTTTCGAGAAGGTACCATGAGGTGCTGAGAAGAAGGTATATTCTTTTGTTTTAGGATGAAATGTTTTATAGATGTCAGTTAAGTCCAATTGGTTCATAACTTCTGTTAGTTTCATTGTGTCTCGATTTAGTTTCTGTTTCCATGATCTGTCCATAGCTGAGAGTGGGGTGTTGAAATCTCCCACTATTATTGTGTAGGGTGCAATGTATGCTTTAAGTTTTAGTAAAGTGTCTTTTATGTATGTGGGTACCCTTACATTTGGGGCATAGATGTTGAGAATTGCAAGTTCCTCTTGGTACATTTTTCCTTTCATGAATATGAAGTGTCCTTCTTTTTCTTTTTTGATTACTTCTGGTTGAAAACTGATTTTATTTGATATTAGAATCGCTACTCCAGCTTGTTTCTTGGGACCATTTGCTTGGAAGATTGTTTTCCAACCTTTTACTCTGAGGTAGTGTCTGTCCTTTCCACAGAGGCGCGTTTCCTGAATGCAGCAAAATGTTGGGTCCTGTTTACGTATCCAGTCTGATAGTCTATGTCTTTTTACTGGAGAGTTGAGTCCATTGATATTAAAAGATATTAAGGAAAAATGAGTGTTGTTTCCTGTTATTTTTGTTATTGGCAGTGGAGATATGTTTGTGTAGCTACCTTCTTTTACGGTTTTTGGAAGATTAATTTCCTGCTTTTTCTAGGTTGTAGTTTCCCTCCTTGTGATGGAGTTTTCCACCAAGTATCCTTTGAAGTGCTGGGTTTGTGTTGAGATACTGTGTAAATTTGGATTTGTCATGGAATATTTTGGTTTCTCCATCAATAATGATTGACAGTTTTGCTGGGTATAGTAGTCTGGGCTGACATTTATGTTCTTTTAGGGTCTGTATGATATCGGTCCAGGATCTTCAGGCTTTTATGGTCTCTGGTGAGAAGTCTGGTGTAATTCTTATAGGTCTGCCTTTATATGTTACTTTGCCTTTTTCCCTTACTGCTTTTAGTATTTTTTCTTTGTTTTGTACATTTGATGTTTTGACTATTATATGGCGGGAAGTATTTCTTTTCTGGTCTAAACTATTTGGAGTTCTGTAGGCTTCTTGTATATTTATGGACAGCTCTTTCTTTAGGTTAGGGAAGTTTTCCTCTATAATTTTGTTGAGGATATTTACTGGTCCTTTAAGTTGAGGGTCTTCCCCCTCATCTATTCCTATTATCCTTAGGTTTGGCCTTCTCATTGTGTCTCGGATTTCTTGTATATTTTGGGTTAGTAGCTTTTTGTATTTTGCATTTTCTTTGACAGTGGTGTCAATGTTTTCCATGGTATTTTCTGCACATGAGATTCTCTCTTCCATCTCTTGTATTCTGTTGGTAATACTTGTGTCTATGACTCCTGATCGTTTTTTTAAGTTTTCCATCTCCAGGATGTTCTTCCTTTGTGATTTCTTTATTGTTTCTACTTCCATTTTTAGATCCTGCATGGTTTTGTTTAATTCCTTCTCCCGTTTGGTTGCATTTTCTTGCAATTCCTTAAGGGATTTTTGTGTTTCCTCTCTAAGGGTTTCTATCTGTTCTTTGAGAGTGTTATTTATGTCTTTCTTAAATTCCTCTATCATCATCATGAGAAGTGATTTTAATTCTGAATCCTGCTTTTCTGGTGTGATGGGGTATTCAGGGCTTGCTATGATGGGGGAACTGGGTTCTGATGATGCCATGTAACTTTGGTTTCTGTTGCTTACGTTCTTGCACCTGCCTTTTGCCATCTGGTTAGTTCTAGTGCTACCTGTACTTCTGTCTCTGATTGAAGCCTGTCTTTCCAGTTGTCTCGCTTGTGTTTGGTCTTCTAGGAGTCCAGATGTCTCTGTGATTTTTTCCAGCTGCCCTGATTACAGTGGTATCTCTAGGATGCCTCAGGATATGGTGCCTCCAAGGTAGTAGTCCAGCTAGGTGTCTGCTGTTCTGGGTGCAGTGTCTCCTCTTGGATATCTCAGGATATGTTTGTTGTCTGACACTCTGAGTTCAGTTGTTCCTCTGTGGCTCTGGGTTGAGTGGACCTTCCAGTATGTCTCAGGCGGTATCCGGGGTCCACACAACTTGAGACCTGGTAGAGGTCTGGTCCAGGACTCAGACCAGGGAGATGGGCAGAAGGGGGGTGCTAGCCGGCAGGGGCGCAGGGGAGGGGTGCGGGGAGGGGTATCTGCTGGATTCTGAGCACTCAGGGCGCCCAGCTATGAGCTCAGGGTAGTATGTGGGTTTTCCTACCTAAAGCTGGTTGTGGGATCTGTGGATCCCCCAGAATATGTCTGGCAGAATCCGGGGTGCACTCACCCGCAGGCCTCAGACCAGAGGAGGGGCAAGCGGCAGAAGGAGTGTGCTAGCGCTGGCTATGGGTTCTATGGATCCCCCAGAATGTGTCTGGCAGAATCCAGGGTGCACTCACCTGCAGGCCTCAGACCAGAGGAGGGGCGAGCAGCGGAAGGGGCGTGCTAGCACTGGCTATGGGTTCTATGGATCCCCCAGAATGTGTCTGGCGGAATCCTGGGTGCACTCACCCGCAGGCCTCAGACTCCTGAAATTATTTTCATTGCACTTCTTGCTATATGACTTGGTTTGTGATATAAGAATTAAAAACTCTGAACAATTTAAAGAAATTTAGTAAAGCTAAGAATAGTGGTAAATACCTTTGGTCCCAGCACTCTGGAAGTGGAGGCTAGAAGATCAGGAGTTTAATGTCATCCTTGGCTACAAAGTATATTTTAGGCTAGCCTTGGATACCTGAGATCATGTCTCAAAGAAGAAAGAAGAGACCATTGAAATAATTCCACTGATAAAATCATTGTCTGCAAAGTTTGACAACTTAAGTTTAATCTCTGGAATCCATGTAGAAATGGAACGATAATAATTTTTTAACAAAAATAAAAGTAACATTTTGCTAATGTAAAATTTATGTTTATAAGAGAAGAAGCAAACAGGGCTCTCAAGTTGCTCTTTTAATTTAGCTTTCCTGATAATGTGCATTAAAACAGACTTTTCAGGTCTTTGATTCCTAAAGAATCCTGATTTAAGAGGGGGAGGGTCTGTTCACTTGTTGAGCTACCAGTTTTAACAGTAATCTACCATACAATGTAGAGTTTAAAAAAAGCAAATCTGGGTAGGGACTGAAGCATAGCTCTGTGGCAGAGCATTTGCCTAGCATATTTAAAGCTCCAGGTTGGACCTTACTGAAAAGTAGCCCCAAATATCAAACTCACAGCCAAAGCCTTTCAACACACAAACCACAAAAACCATCCAAACCCAAAAGCCAGGGTTGGGAAACAAATATTCTACTCCACAGGGTTTCTGTGAGCAGTTGCAAGCAAAGATGATTGATGAAGTCTCCTTTACCACAGTAACAGTGATATTTTGGCCAAGAATGTATCTCCTTTTTGCTCTTGTACAAAAAGTCTGCTTGGAGCTAAACTGAAGAGTTTTGGATTAATTGTGTTTGCAGAGGAAATGTCAAAACAGCCTAGTATTGATTCTGTCATGTGGCTATTAGTGTTCACTCTTGTGCAGATCTATAATGAAAAGGAGCAAGCTGAGCAAGGAAAAAAAGACAAAATGTAGAGTTTGAGGAGAAAACTGACATCAGGAGTGGAATGTAACTCACTCCTGTGATCAAGATGATAAAAAGGTTAAAGAAAAGCCTGATGTTAAATGTAATAAAGGAAGTTGTGATCTCAGGGCAAGACCCCACCTAGCTCTGCTTCCAACTTGTGAAAGAAAATTAAAGAAGTGCTTCAGGCTGGGTATGATGGTTCAAGTATTTAATCCCAGCTCTCTTGAGGCAGAGACAAGCTTATCTGAGATTGAGACCAGCCTGGTATACAAAGCAAGTTCCAGAACATCCAAGCTTAGGCAGTTAAGAAAACTGTCAAAAACAGGAAGTTGGTGAAAATATATTTGAAAATGGGGACAATGTTCCAGCCATAGAAAGCAACAGAATTTGACAGGTTTAGCCATGTGGTTCTGGCTTTAAAGTAAGAAAATTATAAAGAGGTTACATAATCTCCCTTCACAACTTAAGGAAAGGTCCTAAGTCCAGGCGTATGTCAGGGAGGTCCATCCATGGAGGTCTAGAAAGATCATTGTCTGAAACTATGAAGGTGAACTCTGAATTGCTTTTGATACCTCAAGATGCTAGAGATACCAGCCAAAATCATGGTATGTCTGCCAAGGAAAGCTGCTGACAAGGAGTGGAAACAAAACAATAGAGAAGAATGTGTTACAGACAGCAAAGCTAAAAAGAGTTGGAGATCTGAAGAGCACTTTGACATAAGACATGGAGATGCAGTTTGAAGTTTCCCTGCTGGTTTTTACTCTTGCTTTGGTTCACTATTTCCTTACTATGCTAACTTTCCTCCCTTTGGTAATGTTACATACTTTTTATTTTGATTTTATAGGGTACTAAAGTTGAGAGATTGCATAAATCTCAGAAGAGATTTCAGCTTTTTAAACAAGATTGAGATTGTTATATACTTTGGGGACTTTCAAAGTTGGACTAAATGTATTTTGGATTATAACATGGCTACAAGCCTATAGAAACAAAAGAGTAGAATATGGTGGTTTGGCTGAAAATGGTCTCTATAAGATCACAGTGAGTGGTAGTATTAGGTATAGCCTTGTTGAATTTGGGGTGACCTTGTTGGAGGACATGTACCATTGGGAGTGGGCTTTGAGATTTCAAATGCTCAAACCAGGTACACTGTCACTGTTTCTTCCTGCTTCCAGCCAATCCAGATATAAAAATTTCACCTTCTCTACCAACATGGCTTTCTGTGTACAGCCATGCATCCCATCATGAGAATAATGGACTAAACCTCCGAAACTGTACACCAGCCCCAATGAAATATTTTTCTTACTAAGAATTATCATGCTGCCCAACCCTGCCAACACCCACACTCAGAGACAGCTTGATTCCTAGGAGGTCTGTCTTAATCATGCATGCAGGTGAGCACCAACCCCAATACCTGGCCTAACTGGGACCCCACAGGGACCAATAGATGCAGGACCTATCCACACTGCCAGAGACATATCATCCTTCCAGTCCACAAATACACTCCAGGGCAGATTAGGTGCTCCATCACCCCTTCCCTACAATGCCCACAACCAGAGACAGCTTGACTCCCAGGAGGTCCTCATAACCAGGCTAAGAAATGGGACAGATCCCCCCACTGCAATACCTGGCCATAATAGTCTGCCTAGGGCAGAGACAGCCCTCCAGACTTCCTCCCACACTCAGAGACAGCTTGACTTTAAGGAGGTCTGTCACAACTAGGCTTCCAAGAGGCAAAGGCTCCATCCAGGAACAGCAAGGCCAGATAACACCAGAGATAACCAAATGGCGAGAGGTAAAGCACAAGAACATAAGCAACAGAAACCAATGCCAATTGCCACCATCAAAACCTAGCTCTCACATCACAGAAAGCCCTGGATACTTTAACACACCTGAAAAAGCAAGATTCTAATTTAAAATCACATCTCATGATGATGGTAGAGGACCCTAAGGAGGATATAAATAACTCCCATAAAGAAATACAAGAGAACACAGGTAGAAGCTCAAGAAACACATAAATCCTTTAAAGAAATACATGGAAACAATCAAACAGGTGAGGGAACTGAACAAAACTATCCAGGATCTAAAAATGGAAACAGAAACAATAAAGAAATCACAAAGGGAGGTAATCCTGGAGGTGGAAAACCTAAGAAAGGGATCAGGAGTAACAGACACAAATATCACCAGCAGAATGCAAGAGATAGAAGACAGAATCTCAGGCATAGAAGATATGATAGAAGATACTGGCAGAACAGTCAAAAAAATACAAAATGAAAAAAGCTCCTAACCCAAAACATCTTAGGAAATTCAAGACACAGTGAAAAGACCAAACCTAAGGATAATAGTGATAAAGGAGAATGATGATTCAAAGGGCTAGAAAACATCTTCAACAAAATCATAGAAGAAAACTTAGCTAACCTAAAGAAGGAGATGGCCATAAACATAAAAGAAGCCTACAGAACACCAAATATATTGGACCAGAAAAGAAATTCCTCCTATCACATAATAATCAAAATACTAAATACACAGAAAGAAGAAAGAATATTAAAAGGAACAAGGGGAAAAGGCCAAGTAACATATAAAGGCAGACCTATCAGAATTATACCAGACTTCTCAATAGAGACTCTAAAAGACAGGAAATCTTAGACAGGTATCATGCAGATCCTAAGAGAACACAAATGCCAGCCAAGGCTACTATACCCAGCAAAACTCTCAATCACCACAGATGGAGAAACCAAGATATTCCATGACAAAACCAAATTTAAACAATATCTTTCAACTAATACAGCCCTACAGAGATAATGGAAGGAAAACTCCAACACAAGGAGGGAAACTACACCCAAGGAAAACTAAGACATTAATCATCTCACAAACACCCCCTTCCTAAAAAAAGAACCACACAAACATAAAACTACTTCTAACAATAAAAATAACAGAAAATAACAATCATTGGTCTTTAATATCTCTCAGCATCAATGGAAAACTCCCTAGTAAAAAGACACAGGCTTTGTAAGACTGGAAATGTAAAAAGAACACAGCATTTTACAGGATACAGGAAACAGACCTCTGCGACAAAGAAAGGTACTACTTCAGACTAAAAGGCTAGAAACATGTTTTTCAAGCAAATGGTCCCAAGAAACAAGCTAAAGTAGCAATTCTTATATTGAATAAAATAGACTTTCAATGAAAAATTACCAAAAAGAGATGGGAAAGGACATTTCATGTCAACAATTGAAAAATCCACCAAGACGAACCCTCATTTCTGAACATCTCGACCCCAAAAGCAAGAGTACCTGCATTTGTAAAAGCAATGTTACTAAAGCTTAAAGCACACATTGAACCTCACACAATAATAGTGGGAGACTTCTTCACCCCACTCACAAATGGACAGATCATGAAAACAGAAACTAAACAGAGACACAGTGAAAAAAATAGAAGTTATGAATCAAATGTATTTAACAGATATCTACAGAACAGTTCACCCTAAAACAAAAGTATATACCTTCTCAGCACCACATGGTACCTTCTCTAAAATTGACTATAAAATTGGACATAAAACAAGCCTCAACAGATACAAGAAATTGAATTAATACCATAAATTCTATCAGACCACCACATAGTAAAACTGTTTTCAATAACAATAAATGCAACAGAAAGCTCAGATACTCATGAAAGCTCAGTAACTGTCTACTCATGGTAACTTAGTCAAGGAAGTAATAAAAAAGAAATCAAAGACTTTCTAGAATTTAACAAAAATGAAGGCACATCATACCCAAACTTATGGGATACAATGAAAACAATGCTAAGAGGAAATTCATAGAAATGATTACCTTCATAAAGAAATTGGAGAGATTCTACACTAGCAGCTTAACAGCATACCTAAAAGCTCTAGAACAAAAAGAAAAACTCACCTAAGAGGAATAGACAGCAAGAAATAGTCAAACCCAGGTCTCAAGTCAACCAATTAGAAACAAAGAGAACTTCACAAAATAATCAACAAAACTAAGAGCTAGTTATTTGAGAAAATCAACAACATAGATAAACCTTCAGCCAAACTAATTAGAGGACACAGAGACAGTATCCAAATTAAGAAAATCAGAAAAGGGTAACATAACAACAGAAACTGAGGAAATTAAAAAAAATAATCAGATCCCACTATAACAGCCTATATTCAACAAAACTGGAAAATCTAAATGAAATTGACAATTTTCTAAAGCGATACCAGTTACAAAAATTAAATCAGGACTAGATAAATTATTTAAGCAGTCCTATAACCCCTAAGGAAATCAAAGCAATCATTAGCATTCTCCCAAGGGGCTAGAGAAATGGCTCAGTGGTTAAAGAACTCTGACTCTTCTTCCTGAGGTCCTAAGTTCAATTCTCAGCAATAACATGGTGGCTCACAACCATCTACAATGCGATCCGATGCCCTTTTCTGGTGTTTCTGAAGACAGCTACAGTGTACTCATATACATAAAATAAATAAAATCTTTAGAGCTGGGGAGATAACTCAGCAGTTAAGAGCACTGACTGCTCTTCCAGTCTTGAGTTCTATGGCCAGCAACCACATGGTGTCTCACAACCATCTGTAATGAGATCTGATGTACTCTTCTAGTGTGTGTCTAAAGACAGCTGCAGTGTACTTATATAAATAAAAATAAATAAATCTTACAAAAAGTCTCCCAACCATAAAAAAAAACCCATGGGCAGATGGTATAGTGCAGAATTCTATCATACCTTCAAAGAAGACCTAATACCAAACTACCACTATCAAGTTCCCAGGGATGCAGGGATGGTTCAATATGCAGAAATTCATCAAAGTAAACTACTATATAAACAAACTCAAAGAAAAAATTCACATGATCATCTTATTAGTTGCTGCAAAAGCCTTTGACAAAATCCAACACCCCTTCATGTTAAAAGCCTTAAAAAGATCATGAATTCAAAGCAATATGCAAACATAATAAAAGCAATATACAACAAACCAACAGCCTATATCAAATTGAATGGAGAGAAACTTTAAGCAATCCCATTAAAACCAGGGAGAAGACAAGGCTAGGCAATCTCTATTTATTTAATATAGTACTCAAAGTTCTAGCGAATACAATTAAACAACAAAGGATGTTAAAGGAATACAAATTGGAATGGAAGAAGTCAAGGTATCACTATTTGTAGATGATATGACAGTACACTTAAGTGACCCCAGAAATTCTACCAGAGAACTCCTACACATGCTAAACAACTTCAGCAAAGTTGCTTGATACAAAATCAATTCAAACAAATCAGTAGCCTTCTTCTACACAAAACATAAATGGGATGAGAAAGAAATTGGAGAAAAAAATCACCCTTCATGATAGTCACAAATAATATAAAATATTTTGGTGTAATTCTAATCAAGCAAGTGAAAAATCTATATGACAAGAACTTTAAATCTCTGAAGAAAGAAATTGAAGAAGACCTCAGAAAATAGAAAGGTCTCCTATGTTCATGAATCAGTAGGGACATAGTAAAAATGTTCATTTTACCAAAAGCAATCTACAGATTCAATGAAATTCCCAGCAAAATTCCAACTCAATTCTTTACAGAAATAGAAAGAACAATTCTCAACTTCATTTGAAGTAACAAAAATCCAGTGTAGCAAAAACAATTCACAACAATAAAAGAACTTCTGGGGGAAATCACAGTCCCTGAGTGCAAGGTATACTCCAGAGCAATAGTGATAAAAAACTGTATGGTACTGGTACAGAGACAGACATGTAGATCAATGGAATCTAATTAAAGACCCAGAAATAACTCCACACACCTATGGTATCTTGATCTTTGACAAAAAGAAAAAAAAGCAGTACAGTTGAAAACAGAATGCATCTTCAACAAATGGTGCAGGTTAAACTGGAGGTCTCTATGTACAGGAATGAAAATTGACACATTTTTATGGCCTTGAACAAAGCCCAAATACAAGTGGATCAAGGACCTCAACATAAAAGCAGATATGCTAAATCTAATAGAGGAAAGTGGGAAAGAGCCTCAAAGACACAGGGCACAAGCACAGGGGAAATTTTTCTGAACAGAACACTAATGGCTCAGGCTCTGAAATCAACAATTGACAAATGGGACCTCATGAAACTGAAAAGCTTCTGGAAGGCAAAAACCACTGTCAATAGGACCAAACAACAACTTACAGATTGGGAAAAAACTTTACCCACCCTACATAAAACAGAAAGCTAATATCCAAAATATACAATGAAATCAAGAAGTTAGACTCCAGAAAACCAAATAACCCTATTAAAAATTGGTTATGAAGCTAAACAAAGATTTCTCAACTGAGGAATTTCAAATGGCCATAAAGCACCTAAAGAAACATTCAAAATCAGGGAAATGCAAATCAAAAAGACCCTGAGATTCCAACTTACACCAATCAGAATGGGTACAATCAAAAACTCAGGTGACAGCAGATGCTGGTGAGGATGTGGAGAAAGAGGAACACTCCTTCATTGTTGGTGGGATTGTAAGCTGATACAACCACTCTGGAAACCAGTCTAGTCGTTCCTCAGAAAATTGGAAATAGTTATACTTAAAGACCCAGCTATACTGCTGAGGGGCATATGCCCAAAAGATTCTCCTACATATAACAAGTACAGGTGCTCCACTATATTCATAGCAACCTTATTTAAAATAGCTTGAATCTGGAAACAACCCAGATGTCCCTTAACCGAAGAATGGATACAGAAAATGTGGTACATTTACACAATGGAGTACTACTCAGCTTTTAAAAATGATGACTTCACAAATTTTGCAGATAAATGGATGAAACTAGAAAATATCATCTTGAATGAGGTAACTTAGATCCAAAAGGACATATGTAGTGTGTACTCAGTGATAAGTGGATATTAACCCAGAAGCTCAGAATATCCATGATACAACTCACAGAGCATATGAAGCTTTATGAGAAAGAATACCAAAGTGTGGCAGCTTCAATCCCATTTAAAAGAGGGAACAAAATAACCATGGGACTTGGAGGGAGGGACAGAACTGGGTGGGAGAGGGGAGCGGGGGGGGAAATTGGGTCAGAATAAAGATAAAGTATAGGAAGAGACAGAAAAGAAATTCAGATGGCCAGGAGAATAAATAGAAATAAGTGCTAGTAGGGCATGATGAATACTGTGGGCGTGACCACTAGAAAGTCCCAGATGCCAAGTATACAAGAGCCTTCCAAAACCCAATGGGGAAGACATTAACTGAAATACCCAACAGAGGGGTAGACAGAACTTGAAGAGACCACCTCTGAGAAGTAGCATGGCCCTTCAGTGGAGGGATGGGGCCACCCACCCATCTTAACCTTTTTAGTTCAGAATTTTTCCTTTCTAAAGAAACACAGGGACAAAAAATGAAGCATAAACTGAAGGAAAGGCCATCAGTAAATATCAAATCCTTACATTATTGCTGATGCCAAGAAGTGATTGTAGACAGGAGCCTGGTATGGCTGTCCTTTTAGAGGTTCTGCCAGCACCTGACTAAGACAGATGTGATACTCACAGCCAACCACTGGACTGAGACCGAGGACGCCAACAGTAGAGTTAGAGAAAGGACTGATGATGCTGAAGGGGATTGCAACCACATAGAACAATATCAATGAACCAGACCCCACAGGGCTCCCAGGGACTAAATCACCAACCAAAGAGTATACTTTGGTGGGTCCATGGCTCCCTGTACATACATAGAAGAGGACAGCCTTATCTGGCATCAATTGGAGGGGTGGAGCTTGGTCCTGTGGAGGCTTGTTGCCCTAGAGAAGGAGGATGTTGGAGGGGTGAGCTGGAGTCAGTGGGTGGATGGAGAACACCCTCTTAGAGTCTAAGGGAAAAGGGGATGTGGTAGAAGGTTTGTGGAGGGGAAACCAGGAAGAGGGACTGTAAGACTCTAGCTGACAAAGCCTAAGTTTACAGGAGACCCCCTGAGAGAACCACACAGACATGAGAGATCATTGCAAAATTCAAGAGGAATTGTATTCCGACACATTGGGGTCACTTCACTCTCACAGGAGGAAGAACCTCAAACTTCTGAAGAACACACCTTTTATACTTTAGCATAGGCAGACTTTAACAACAGCAAAACTTGTCCAAACCTAATTGCACACTTTGCTTAGCCTTTAAATTTATTGGCCATACTCACTCAGGCAGTTATTTCTGGTGGGCTGTGTTTATCTAGGGCTGTAGAGAACACAGCTGGTTACTAATCAGTGCATTCTCCAGTTTTTCTCTGAATTTTTAAAAACTTTCTCTGTATTATCAGGAACAGCCTGACAAGTGGGGTGGTTGTGTCTTTAATTCATCCTTGCTCTCACAGGACATTTGACATGTAAATAAATAAAATAATTACTAAAAAATAAATTGGAGAAAATTAGTAAATTGATATGTAAAATAAAAGACTAGACCTGTATTCTGCAGGAGATGAGCTATGCAGAGAATTGTTTGGGGATAAAAAACTGCTTTGAGAACTGACGGACAGACAGACAGACAGAGAGAGAGAGAGAGAGAGAGAGAGAGAGAGAGAGAGAATGAGAGAGAGAGAGAGAAAGAGAGAGAGAGATACACATGCATATGTGCAAGCAATCAGAACATGGACAGAGAGATCTCTTAAATAGAAAGCAAGCTTAATATAGACAGAGAAACCTCCAGAAAGAAGAACATAGAGAGCAGCAGGATGGAAAAGCTATATCAACTTGGATCCACATCATCATCATCATCATCATCATCATCATCATAATTGCCATGGCTGTAGTGTCCCTTTACAGCAATAGAAACCCTAACTGACACATTTGCCTTTTGGGTAGAAAAGTCATTGAAAGTTGAGAGTTCAGTGAGCTATTCTTTAGGAGCTTAGAAAACAAGAATTTTGGAGCAACATGGACAATGGAGGTCTAGCTTATGAAGTTTCAGAGGGAAGTTTTAAGACTACCTATCAAGGCTATTTATTAATTTGAATTAAGATTTTGTGGTTTTGATTACCTGTAGCTGAAGAATCATTGGGTAAAGAAGATACCCCAACTGCTGAAGTGAAATATTTGCTTTGCCAGGATACATGATGCTGCTCAGCTGGAGCTCAGTGGTTATTAGGAAAAGACCAGCATCACTGATGTTCCATTTTCTGGAAAGTGTTTCCTGAGAGTCAGCACATAGAAGCTGTGTTTCAGACATGCTCAAGGATGTACCTCACGCTGGTAGTAAAAGTCACCCAGGTTGTGCTGGTTTCAAAGGTATGAAGGATTCATGAAGAGCAATTGAGGTTTGGTACTGTGTGGCAAGGCTGGAGTCTCTGAAGAGAGCCAAGGACAGACTACTGACAAAAGTGATGCCCAGTTGCACCAAGGAACCCTAGCAGTCTTGGAGATGCCAGTACCATGGAATGACCACCAAGAAGAGTATCAGCTGTAGAATAGAGTCAGCAGGAGCCTAGAAGACAAACTGTGTATGCTGCAGAAAGCAGAATTGGAGAAGTGACCCAAATCCCTTGAAGTATTCCAGAATATTGTGAGTGAATCCCAAATAATTGGACATAGAGTTATTTATTCTCTTGGAGTTTGGTTTTGTTCTGTTCAAACTGTTATTGTGCCCTGGTTATTTCCTCATGAAGAAAGAATTTAACTTAATTTTGATTTTTACAGGAGCCCACAACTGAAAGACCTTGAACTTTAAAAATAGATGTTTCCCATTTGAAGAGATTGGATATTTTTAAGAGACTGAACTATTAATGTGTTGGAATCTGTAAGGATCATGAGACTTTTAAAATTGTGTTTTATTTTAATATTAATATTCCATCTTTCAGATAATAGAGAAAGTAAAGGTTCTAATTGAAAAGTAATGTGTTTGTCTATCATGCTTATTAGAGTTCAGTTGTACTGCCTAGTTTTATGTCAACTTGACACAAACTAGAGGTATCAAAAGGAGGGAGCTTCAATAGAGAGAGAGCATGCCTCATATGATCTGACTATAAGGCATTTTCTTAATTAGTGATCAATGGGGAATAAATTAATTTATTTAAATCATATATTAAGGAACAGAATTATCCAAGTAAATAATCTGTATAAACACAAGGGAGATATATTTGGGGAACTATCCAAAGAGGCTAATAGGCTTAAGATTCAAGCTTTACAAGAATTTGTAATCCAATTAACAAAAGTTCTTCACAAGGATCTCTAGGAATGATTATTCTTCCAAACTAAAGAATTAAAAATTAAAGAGTGTAAGTAACACTATTGAAGCATAACTATATAATTCTCTAAGCTACTACTTGTTAAAAGGGTGAAATATAAGCTATTTCAGTACAGGCATCACCCCTCAATATTCCTGTTTCTTTTTTTATTGGATATTTTATTTACATTTGAGATGTTGTCACCTTTCCCCATTTTGCCCCCATACCCAGAAAACCCCAATTCCAGCCTCCCTCCTCCTACTTCTATTAGAATGTGTCCCCACCCACCCACCCATCACCTCCCACTTTTCTGTCCTCAAGTTCCCCACACTGGGGCATCCAGCCTTCACAGGACCAAGGATCTCCTCTCCCACCTATCCCCAACAGGGCCATCCTCCCCTACATATACAGCTGGAGTCATGGGTCCCTCCCTATGTGCTCCCAGGCTGGTGGTTTAGACCCTGGGGAGCTCTGGTTGGTTGGCATTGTTGCTCTCCCCATGGGGCCTCAAACTCCTTCAGCTCCTTCAGCCTTCTTTCTCACTCTTCCATTGGAAACCCCATGATCAGTTCAATGGTTGGCTGTGAGCATCTGCCTCTGTATAAGTCAGGCTCTGGTAGACCTCTAAGGAGACAGCTGTATCAGGCTCCTGTTAGCATACACTTCCTGACATCCACATCAGTATCTGCCTTTGGTGACTGCACATGGAAGGGATACCCATGTGAAACAGTCTCTGGAAGGCCCCTTCTTCAGTTTCAGCCCCACACTTTGTCTCCATATTTGATCCCATGAGTATTTTGTTACTCCTCCTAAGAAAGACTGAAGAACCCATACTTTGGTCTTCTTTCTTCATGAGCTTCATGTGGTCTGTGAGTTGTATCTTGGGTATTCCAAGCTTTTAGGTTAATATCCACTTATCAGTGAGTTCATACCTTTGTGTTCTTTTGTGATTGGGTTACCTTACTCAGGATGATATTTTCTAGTTCCATCCATTTGCCTAAGAATTTCATGAATTCGTTGTTTTTAATAACTGAGTAATACTCCATTGTGTAAATGTACCAGATTTTCTGTATCCATTTCTCTGTTGAAGGACATCTGGGTTCTTTCCAGTTTCTGGGTATTACAAATAAGGCTGCTATGAACATAGTAGAGCATGAGTTTTTGTTATATGTTGGAGCGTCTCCTGGCTATATGTCCAGAAGTGGTATAGCTGGGTCCTCAGGTAATGCTATGTCCAATTTTTTGTGGAACCACCAGACTGATTTCCAGAGTAGTATCAGTTTGCAATCCCACCAAAAATGGAGGAGTGTTCCTCCTCCATATCTTTGCCAGCATCTGCTATCACCTGAGTTTTCGATCTTAGCCATTCTGTTTCTTACTACTACAGTTATGCAAGAATTCTAATTATTTTCTCAATCTCTCTGTATTTCATTTAACGTCATAAAGAACAGATTATACTTGTAACTCACAAAAAAAAGAGTAAGAAACTTGAGGACAAATAGAAACATAGTTTATTACAGTGAACCAGAAGATAAGCTTCAATCCCAGTTGATGGATACATTTCAGGAAATCATATTCCAACTGCTTGTGCTAAGATCTCTCATTGTATGGACCAAGCTCTTTAATTTCCACCTTGCCAGCTAATGGAATAAAGAAAATTCTAACTAAAGTTGTAGGAACCATTTAACTATATCTGTCAAAACATGATCTTGGTAACCTGAAACTAACCTTTCCCGTGTCAATATGACATGGAAGAAGGGTTGCAATCCCAACATCAAGAACATCTTAAAAGAGACTTGCTTTGATTACTACCTCACTGGTTCAAAGGGGAGTCAGGGGGCAGCAAAAATGGTTTACAAGAGAGAGTTGCTTGCTATCACTCCTGGCAATTTAAATTTCATTCATTTTGTGTAAGGAGAGAACTAGATCCATCAAGTTTTCATCACACACACACGATTTGGGGGATAGAGAAATAATTTGTTTGAATTTTTGTACAGGGAAACAAATCTTCCTTTAATTGTACATCTCCCAGCTGAAATTCTCTCATCTGTTTTGAAACCCATAAAAGCAAAATCATCAACTGACAGTGTGAAAACTACCCAGGCAACTCTGCTTCTTATTCCTCTAAAATCAGACTTTGGAAAGATACATATACCTTTCCAAATTTTTTGAGCTAACACTGGGTTATATAGTCCCATAAGATAAAGATCAGCACATGTTCCACATCTATCTCCTTCTTTAACCACTTCCAATATTAAAATAAGAAATATATACCTAACTGGCTATATTTCAATTATATAATTGTCTGCATATTCAACAAGTCTATCTTCAAAGATTTCATTGACAGAGAAAGCAAATATTTAGTTTCAGAGTTAACAAGCCCTTCATCACTTTTTTGATTCATAAAACCGAAGGGTCTTCTGTTTCATCAACAAAAACATGTTCACTTCATCAGTTTTTTTTCAACTACACCATTGCAAAGATCTCCAGTTCCTGACAATTTACAAAGGTTATTTACACCAAGATTAATGTCTTCATGCCCACAAATAGTATCTTCAATTCTGTCACAAAGACATTCATCTACACATGTATCAAGATGTTCAGTTGGCCTATCATTAGGCCATCCCGGTGCACATTTACCTAAGAATTCTATTAGACAATTATCAAGATATTCAATTCCATCATCAAAAAGACCTTCAATTGCACAATCATCCAAGCATTTGACTCAATTACAATCCATCTTCCTAAGTTTAAAATCAATGATAATGTAAGTCTACATCCATCTCTTCCTTTTGTGTAATCACCATAAAATTATGACTCAAATACTCAGGCTTTTATCAGTTCGACAGTCTTCACCAGCTGTAGTTGGTCCTGGTTTAAAGCAATTTCAATGAACTGTGCCACAAATTACTAGAAAGCAAGGTTCTGGTAAAAATACTAAGGAAATGATTCAAACCACAGATAACTGTGTATCAAAATAAAAATAGAGATTCCTGAAATTGAGGTTGGGTCCCAAAACATTGAAAAGCTACAATACATCTTATAATATAAAGAGTGAAGTTGATTCCATGGATGAAAATACATATATATGAATTAAACTATTATCTTGTCATTTTATATTAGTTACATATTTCTAGTGTTCTACCTTTTAAAAGAATTCAACCATTACTTCTCTATGTTTGGGGGAGGGAGACTGGGATAGGCGAATTCTGGAGGGGAATCCCGGGAAAGGGATAACATTTGAAATGTAAATAAAACATCCAACAACAACAAAAGAAAACTAATGCCACATATCCCACACAAAATACAAATTTTTTAAATGACATAGTTTGTTATACTAAGTAAAAGCTAAGCATTTGCACTGACTGTTCTTAAAAGTTAAATTTAAAGAAAAATTATACTATTAAAATTCTGTAGATATTCATAATTTAATTAATGTTTAACAAAAATCCTCACTATATCTGTCTCAATTGTGTAAAAGCTCTGATTTGTACATATATAAATATACATGTATACATATATATATCTATATATGTACATATGCATATATAATCGTCTAAATATATGTGCACACATAAACTGACGGCTTATATAAAAAGAGGGTTCTGGTATTTTCTTATATTTTTGGTTGTGAGCCTAGCCTTTAACGGCTGAGCCATCTCTCCAGCCCTCTGGTATTTTCTGAATATTATTTGCATGCTTTGGGAAATATTTTTGATGGGATATTTTGATGATGATAGATTTGATGGGTGATTAAGTTATAGAGGGCTAATATCCAATATACACAAAGAACTCAAGATATTAAGCTCCAGACAACCAAATAACCCTATTAAAAATGGGGTACAGAGCTAAACAAAGAATTCTCAACTGAGGAAACTCGAATGGCTGAGAAACACCTTAAGAAAGGCTCAACATCCTTAGTCATCAGGGAAATGCAAATGAAAACAACCCTGAGATACCACCTCATACCAGTCAGAATGGCTAAGATAAAAAACTCAGGTGATAGCAGATGCTGGCGAGGATGTCGAGAAAGAGGAACACTTCTCCATTGTTAGTGGGATTGCAAACTGGTACAACCACTCTGGAAATCAGTCTGGCGGTTCCTCAGAAAAGTGGACATAACATTACCTGAGGACCCAGCTATAGCACTTCTGGACATATAGCCAGAAGATGTTCCAACATATAACAAGGACATAGTTCCACTATGTTCATAACAGCCTTTTTTATAATAACCAGAAGCTGGAAAGAACCCAGATGTCCTTCAACAGAGGAATGGATACAAAAAAAGGTGGTACATTTACACAATGGAGTATTACTCGGCTATTAAAAATAATGAATTCAAGAAATTCTTAGGTAATTAAATGGAACTAGAAAATATCATCCTGAGTGAGGTAACCCAATCACAAAAGAACACACATGGTATTTACTCACTGATAATTGGATATTAGCCCAAAAGCTTGAAATAGCCAAGATTCAACTCACAGCCCACATGAAGCACATGAAGAAGGAAGACCAAGTGTGGGTGCCTCAGTCCTACTTAGAAGGAGTAACAAAATACCCAAGAGAGCAAATATGGAGACAACATGTGGAACTAAAACTGAAGGAGGGGCCATCTGGAGACCATTCCACCTGGGTATCCATCCCATGTGCAGTCACCAAAGGTAGAAGTTGATGTGGATGTAGTAGGGAAGTGCATGCTGACAGGAGCCTGATATAGCTGTTTCCTTAGAGGTCTGCCAGAGTCTGACATATTCAGAGGCAGATGCTCACAGCTAACCTTTGATATGATCAAGGGGTTCCCAATGGAGACGTTAGAGAGAAAACTGAAGGAGCTGAAAGGGTTTGTGGGGGGCCCCATGAGGAGTGCCACAATACCCACCAACCAGAACTCCCCAAGTTCTAAACCACCATCCTGGTAGCACATAGGGATGGACCCATGACTCCAGCTGTATATGTAGGTGAGGACGGCCTTGTCGGGCATACATGTCTCTTGAAGGCTGGACACTGAGTGGAGGGGGCGGAATTTGAGGGTGGGGAGGTGTGAGTGGGGGGTAGGTGGGGGCACATCCTCATAAAAGCTTGAGGAGAGGGGATGGGATAGGGGGTTCCTGGGTGGGGGGGAATGGAGTAAGCAGATAAAATCTGAAATGTAAATATAATATCCAATAAAAATCAAGTTGAATATTTTTCAAAATGAAACATTGAAAATTAACAAAGTTTATCAAATTAAAATAAAGCTACACCATATTTTAAGCACTATTAAACTATTGAGGCTCAGTGAAAATGACAAAGGATGTAGTTTAATTTAGCTGAAAGCTAAGGTCTGAGCCCTAAGATAGTCCAAATGTTAACAGTTAATGAAGAGATAGAAAAGTCCCAGACATGACTGTGTATAAAAGATTAGAAATTAGAAGAAGGAAACTAGTATAGAAGAATGTTTAAATCACATAAGCTATCACATGAATATTTCAACAAAAAGAATAGTTGATAATTTTTGTACTGGCTGGTTTTGTGTATCAACTTAACACAAGCTGGAGTTACCGCAGAGAAAGGAGCCTCTGTTGAGAAAATGTCTCCATGAGATCCAGCTGTAAGGCATTTTCTCAATTAGTGATCAAAGGGGGAGGGTCGATAGTGGGTGGTGCCATCCCTGGGCTGGTAGTCTTGGGATCTATAAGAAAGCTAGCTGAGCAAGCTAGGGGAAGCAAGCCAGTAAGTAACATCCCTCCATGGCCTCTGCATCAGCTCTTGCTTCCTGACCTGCTTGAGTTCCAGTCCTGACTTTGGTAATGAACAGCAATGTGGAAGTGTAAACTGAATAAACCCTTTCCTCCACAACTTGCTTCTTGGTCATGATGTTTTGTGCAGGAATAGAAATCATGACTAAGATAATATTTATCACAGAAACAAGTAAAATGAGAACTATTGGCTTTAGAAGTTTTAGACACAAACCTTTCTAAGATTTATTGGGAAAAACTAGCAAAGGCAAATTAATTGTAAAACTACATCTATTTTAGAGTCATGGGGTTAATCACATAAGCTAATTTGATTCAGTAACTTAATGTCCCATTTATTTAAAGTTTCAGGGTATTATTGAAAAGGACTTACAAAAAATTTCTAAAACTGTATATTAAGAGACTAAAGAGAAGGCTTGTCAGTGAAGAATACTTGCTACTTTTCTAGAGGATTAAAGCTTGTTTCCCAGAAACTATTGTGTGGCTCATCACTACCACCTATAACTCCAGTTCCTGCAGATCAATATCCTTCTTCTGGTCTTGATGAGACATGAAGAAAACCCTCCAATACATACATATTTACGCATAATTAAAATGAAAATGAAATATTTTTAAAAAACTGTTCATTCACCTGTAATATACAACCTATGTCTGTCTTCATTGAAAAAGCACCCTCTTATAGGCAAAGAGGAGAGGGGTCAGGATGGGAGGTTTGCAGAGGGGAGATCAGGAAGAGATACAACATTTGAAATGTAAATAAATATAATAACCAATTAAAAATTCTTAAGTTACAAACATATGTGAATAAATAATTAGGTTCCTGTTTTAACACAAGGCCTTTGTTTACGTGATTACTCTTTTAGTAGACATGCAAGTTTAGAGGGAGGGAGAGATGCCCAGGAGTTAAGAGCACTTGATGCCCATTTAAGGGACTTGGGTTGAGTTCCTAACAGCCAAGCTGGGTAACTCGTGCCCGTAACTCCACTTTCAGGAGATCTGCCACTCTCTTGAAAAAATCAAGGCTAAAGTAACATTGCTCTACTTTTAGTCTCAGGAGATGCAGGTAAGCTCTGCCCCTCTAAATGTGAAATATATTATTTGGTAGAAAAGAAATCTTTAGTAACTTAATAAAAAAGTATGCAACTCTGTCTCAATATATTCCCATATACATACACCCAACAACATTATACTTGAAGTTTTACTTTTGTCATTAAATCCCAATTAGCTATCCAAAAGGTTATTTACTATGCTTATACACTTTAAAATTTACCCTAAAGCTGTATAATTTTGCCCCAAGGAATTAAGGATTACATATGTCAAATTCTTGTCTCCAAGTATAAGTCTAAGTGTATTAATTTATCACAGCAGAAAATAAGATCATTGGGTAATTAATTAATGTCATATTTAAAGCATTTTAATGTATGTTACAATATTCTTGCTAAAACAACACAAAATCAGTACATTCACTCATTCATGGTCCTATTACTTCAATAAAATAATTGTTAGAAACACTCAGGGCCTGGAATAGAGCTTGGTGGTAGAGTACTGACCTGTTACAATGTCCTGGGTTAAATCTCTAGCACTGAAAAGAAACCTCAGAGCTTCAAATGACAAAAATAAGCCATGACTAAAGTATACACACACAACATTTAATTTTTGTTATGAAGTACCACTGAAGTAGTACAATTACAGTGAGCCTTCATCATGACAAGTATTCATTACCAGCTATCTCACTTTCCCACATGATAAACTGTATCTTCAAAATGTGAGTTCAAAATCAGCTTTCTCCTTTATACTTTTGCCAAAAACATGAGGATTAATTTAAACACTAATGTAAGATGTTGGTTCATTTTGTTGGACATGTGCAGTCTTTCTTAGTTGCCAAGGACCAGCCTTGGCATGAAGAGGGGTTCTGAGAGAAGGGGTGTCTTTAAAGTGGCTAAAAGAACTACTCAAGTCAAATCATGGATCCAAACTATGACCTGTGTTCTGCTTGATACAGCTTTTCTAGTCTGTTTCTCTCTATGTTCTGCTTTCTCTCTAGAAATTCCATGTCTATATTCTGTTTGCTTGCTATTCTAAAAGTTCTATCTCTCTGTCAATGCCCTGATTGTATGTGTGTGTGTGTGTGTGTGTGTGTGTGTGTGTGTCTGTCTGTCTGTCTGTCTGTCTGTCCTCCAAGCAGTTCTCTTTTTATCATAAACATTTTTCTGGATAGTTCATCTCCTACAGAACACAGGTACAGTCTTTTGTTTTACATATCAGTCCAGTCATTTACTCCAGGTTTCCTTCTGAATATCTTATGAGTCAGATCCCTTGACCCCAGCCCTTTGATTATTAAGAGACAGCAAGCATACATTTTTTAACATTGCAAAAGAATTCAGAGACTTGTCTGCCTTTTTAAACACAAAAGACGAACTAGTTGTGTAGGACCCTGCCCTGAAATTACCATTTCTACCACACTTTGCACTGTCTTTGGCTGACCTTGAACTCAGGAATCTGCCTGCCTTTGTATCTTTCTGACAAGCTGGCTCATAGTGTATCTGGCTCATAGTGTTCCTTTAGATTCATGAAGCCCTGATAATTCATATTGCATCCTTATATTTTGCATAGTTGAGATATATATATATATATATATATATATATATATTGAGATATATATATATTGAGACAATATATATATATTAATATATATTCATGTATTTGAAGCTCTTTCCCATAGCCTTAAGGGCTGTCCTGAAGGTCCCAGAGTTTACCATTTTGGTGAGACATTAGCTACACCTTTGGCTCCTGGACTCATGCTGCCTGAAAGTATCCTGGAATCATTAACATTAACAGGGAAAGAATTCCTTGGAGAAATGTGAAATATGTACATTATTACACAAACAAGTCTTAAGCCCACAGCCATCATCAACACTCATGGATGCTGACATCTGGGCCCTATTCCAGGGGCAGGAACCATGTCATTCTGTCCCCACCAGGGCCACACTGAGCTGGGCATTTAGCTCTCTTTTGGTCATATATTATTTTCATAAACTTTATGTTTACCTATGATTCCATGCCTGAGATTTCATTTCTTTTTCTTCTTTAAGATTCCTTTAAGTATTGTCTCTAGTACTTGCTTATAGCTATGAATTTCCTTAGTTTTTGCTATCACTAAAAGGATTTATTTCTCTGTCAATTTTGAAAGATAACTTTTCTGGATACTGCAATCATGGTTAGCAGTTATTCATTTTCAGTTCTTGAAGTTCATTCCAGAATTTCCTAGCTTTTCAATCTTTAGGGAAGTCCAATTTTATTGTGATATGTTGGCCTTTGTAAGTGATTTGGAGTGTTTTCTTGTAGCAGCTTGTAACATGTATTATTTTTACATTTTTGATATCTATACAATAATGTGAAAAGGTCCATTTCTGTTCATACCTATTTAGAGCTCATCTTCTAGATTTACTTTATGTGTATAAATGTTTGTCTGCATGTATATATGTGTACCACATGCATGCTTGGTCCCTGCAAGGATCAGAAGAGGACATCAGATTCTCTGAAGCTGGAATTATAAACAGTTGAGGAATAATATTTGGGTGCTGGAACTTGAACCTTGGTCTTCTGAAAAGGAAGCCAGTACTCTTCTCCGGTCCCAATTATTTGGACTTCTAAATGACTCCTGTGCTTTCATATCCATTTCCTTTATCAATTTAGGAATATTTCTGCTATAATTTACTTGAACAGATTTTCTATGCATTTTTTTAAAAAAAAATCAGCTTATTCATTCACTTAGTGCTTCTTTGATTTCATCTCTAGATTGTGGCCAGAAGGTATGAAGGCTATGGCAATGTTTTCATTTATTACCTTTAATCTATTTTCCCTTGACCTTGTCCTCTATTCAGGATACTTTTTTCTGCATTGTTTAGTCTATTTCTGATCTTGCCATTATGTTGCTTACCTTCTTTATTTGACCCTAAATTGATTTCCTGAATTCATATTGACCTTTATGTTCCCTTATTAAAGTCTTTGATTATTTTTACCAGTAAACTTTTGAATTCATTGTTTGACAGTTTATCCATTTTAGTATCTTTGAATTTAATAAATGAGTAGTTATAATCTCTGGGAGAAAATGTGTCATACCTTGCATTGTTACATTTCCCATGTTTCATGTAATGATTTGTGCACCTGGTGATTTGCTTAATGCTTTCTAGTTGTATTTGGGAATCTTCTTAGACAGCACCTACTCTTTAGGGATCAGTTCAGAGGAAGAAAATCATAAAATAAAAAAATGTCAATATGTGTAGTGTGCTATAAAGTTAAAAATATCTGGGGTAGACATAAAAGATAATTAGATAAAATATGGCAAGGAAAATAAATAATAGAGGACAAGCAAAGCTACATAAATAGGGGAAGAGGAAAGAAACAATAAAAAGGAAAAGAGAAAAATTATCTGTAATAAAATACATGTGATTGAGATTTGATAGATGTAATAAATAAAAGAAATAAAAACAAACAACATAAAAGATAAAACAATGAAATCAAAACATTATTGAAATTATATTAAAGGCAAAAACAGAGAAGCCTAAGTGCCAGAAAGGAAAGAAAATGAAAAAGACAAAAAGAAAAAAAATTACCCAATCATGAAAAAGTGCATTAAAAAGTAGATAAGGAAAAAAAGTAGATAAGGGCAAAATGAGAATTAAAAATAAAAAAAAATATTTTCCAAAATAAAAATAAACTATGAATACTACAGGAAACATAAGAGTAAAAACAAGGAATGAATAAATTCTTTGTGGTTCCTTTAAAATATAATCAATTAAGTGAATTTGGGTCAGGGAGTAGTTGAATGTATTGGTTTTTATTCTTATGATTTATGCTGATGATTATTCTGTACATGATAAGCGTCCAGTGTTTACCAATAGTATCTTTCCTCCTTTTTGTATTTTACTTTTAATATTCTTTAAATAAAATAAAATTCCAACATTTTTCTTCCCATCTTTCCTCCCTCCCATGCCCCCAGCTACCCTCCTTCAATACTGTCCTATATGCCACCCCACTCTCAAGATGATAGCCTCTTTAGTATTTTTACATATGCATACATATGTGTGTATATATGTATTTATATTTAATACACACACACATGTACACACACACATGTACACACACACATACAACTGACAACTTCCTGGGTCTGTTTTTGTTGTTTCTGTGTATAGGGTTATGGGCTGAACATAATGTATTAATATCTTGGGCAACCAACAAGGGGCTCATACCCACAAGAGCCAGAAGGTAAGAAGGCTGTGGCAATTTTTTATATTATTAATCTATTATTCCCCTGACCTTGTCCTCTGTTCAAAATATTCTTTCTTCTTTCCTCTAATTCTTTCAGTAGTCCTTAGTTGCCTACTTTGCCTAATTCTTTGTCTAGGAGTAGGACCATTTGAAATTTTCCCTTTTCCATGTTAATATGCCCATCGATATTGCCAATGCCCTGGTCTTTTTTAGGCAGCCATGCATGAAAAAAAACTATTTCAAAGTAGACTTCTAGGTATTCTGGCTCTTAACTCTTTCCAACTCCTCTTCCATGATTCTACCTGAGCCATAGATGCAAAAGCTGTAATACAGATGTATTCTCTGGGACTCAGATCCCCACAGTCTGTTCATTTCTGCACTGTCCAGTTGTGGTTTTTCTGTGATGGTCTCCATATGCTGCGAGCAGAGACTTATTTGACGAGGAGTGGTAGCTACATTTATCTTTTGTACAAGGATAAGATTTGGGATCCTTAAACCCAGTAGTCTCTGTATTTTAGTCACTCCCCTTGATTGTATACCACAGCCTTTGGCTGGGTACATGTAGTTTCTGGGCCACATAAGTGGTCCTATCACACTTCCAAGGCTCCCTTGACATTAAACTCTGGGATGACTTATGCTTTAGTTATGGATGTCTCCCACGTATATTAGGAAAGAAGGAAGTAAACATACGACTGAGATAGTTGTAAATGGACTTGTCTCCAGACTTTCAAACTCTACTAAGATTTAAGCATCTGCCTAAAGAGATGTAGCTTAATGAACACAATCCTGATAATCCCTCATAGCTATGCCCAGAGGTTTATTTCCCATGGTAATTCTAAATCTCATAAAGTTGAAAGTTAAGATTAGTTATCACACCATGTTTAGCTCTCACACAGGAGCTGTGGCAGATTGATTTCAGGCTCCCTTGCTGTGATGGATATCTGACCATGAGTAGTTATACTCCTCACACTTCATTTCTGAGACATAAATGATTTCAAGGATGGCTAAGAGGGTAATGGTGTAGTCATTTAGGAAGTCTGGTCCTAATGCAGATAAGGACATTCAATAAATCTTATGTGTATGGAAGAAGAACATGAGAAAAATCTAGGGACTCTGATTTGAAGCTGCTTTAAAGGTGTTTTAGCATCTTTTGGATCACATTTCTCAGACAGAATATAATGGTCAAATGGAATATGAAACAAACCTTGATTTAGGGGTGTCATTACCTGAGTTCCACTAAATGGCAAAAATCAACTGATCATAGCAATGTTTGTTTTAGCAGGGAGACAGAAGGAGCTAGAAATTACATTAATACACCGTGGGAATTTAATGGTTATCTTTCTATAGTCTGAATTGTAAAGAGACAAGAGATGGAATTTGGATAGATGTATAAAGTTATAGATGGGGTGGGAATATGAAAATTATATGTGTTTTATAATGTTGTATCAGTTTGTAAATGTTGCCACAAGGGGAAACAGATGAGAAGCTCTGAGAAAAAGGAAAAAAAATTCCTATGCTTATAATCCTATAGATAGATAGAGAAGGTGATGAAATCTGTGCATAATAAAATGTAGAAGATACAAGAGTAGTCAAGAGATGGAAGACAGAAGCAAGAAGAACATTTAGACCACTATCTTTATTGAACTTCGTTAGGAGAAGGAAAGCAGGGCACTGGAAGAACTTCAGTGTTGATTAGTTTGAGTAATTTTTGAGGATTTGAGCTATAGTGTTATTCTATAGTGACCTTTCATCTGAGCTTAAGACAATTAACAGATAAAAATATTGTTTTCAGTTTCTATACATGAGGTATGATTTTGTGCTTGTTAGTTTGTTAGTTGCATGAAAGATATGAACTGTTTTGATCTTTAAACTTAGTATTTCTGTACGTAAAAGATGGACAGTCATTGTAATCAGATTTTTTTTTGAGATGACCAAGTACAAATATACAGAAAAATATTTAAATATTTAAAATACAGTATATGAATATAGTAACATTGGGAATGGAGAAAATAAAACAAAATTCGTCTGTATCAAGGTTAAAATTAAATAAAGTATCATAACCAAAACAATAAAAATATCAATAAAAATATTACATACATACATGGAAATGATTATCAGAATCATGAATTGAAAGAGACAAATGAGATTCCTCAGGAAAAATGAAATTTAGAAGCTAGGGACTTACTGTTTTATCATATTTGTAGAATCATTTTGTCCTAATTCATTGCTGTAGCAAAGAAATAAAAGTATTTTTCAGAAACAAAGTCATATAACAGTAAATAAATATTAATGAAGAATGAACGGTAACTTGTCTCATCATGTCCCGAATATTTTCTTAAAGTCTAGTATTTCAAAAAACATGTTAAATTAATGAATCAAACAGAATTAAGGTGAAAAACTGAGTCATGTACAGAAGAGAAGTGGTTATATTAAAGTATGTTTATTATGAATTATTTATAGGAGAGGGATAAAACTAAATTTCTACCTACCCATCTTAGATTTATGATCTGGGGCCCATGTAAAAACAGATTAACAAAAGTAAATGAAGCTTGTTTTTACATGGAAATTTTGCATACACATGGGAGATACTCAGAGAATAAGTAATTCTCCAAATTGTGGTTTAGGGAAAGGGAAGCTGGTGGATTAGAGGCACTCAGAACTCCCTTGCATTTTCATGAATCTGAAACAAAACATCAGAGGTATGGCTACAGGGAAAAGTAGCTGATAAAGAAAGGCAAGGTAACTCAACTGTAAGCAGTAGACTCTATAGGCCAGATGAAATCCTGAAATCTTGAACTTTAAATTTAGAAAATAGTGAGCTGTCACACAAAGTACTAGACCAAAGTGGTAAGTGATGATCATGATGATGATGATGATGATTAATCCACCCCCTGAGTCCCTTTAGTAAAGCTGTAATAAAAAAGAAAAGTGTCAGAAAAATTTGCAGGCATACATTTTGGCATTCTACAAAAATAATATTCTTGATGGGAGGTTTGCAAACTGCACAGAAAACAGACACTGAAGAAAGGGTTAGTGATCTTTATGTTGCACAATGATGTCACAGTGGACAGCTTTTTAAAGAGAGGACTTAACATAAAATAACAGATACAAGACCTTGGATTTTTTTTCATCTTTATTCTTTCTTTGACAATATCATACATTGTACTTCGTTTTTATCTTTGAAAAACTAGTTTTTCAAGAATGTTTTACAATGAGGTTTGATCATCTTTATCATTCATCCCCCAAAAGTTTCCAGACCCATCCCCTTCCCTTCCTGCCCAATTTTACTTCTTCCCCAACACACATATCAGGTCAATTTGTGTTGCCCAAATATTCTTAGATATGTGGCCTTCCACTGGAGCATATTTGACTAATCATGGATTAACTTTTTGAGAGAACTGACCCTCCCTTTCCTACCAACTAACAATTGCCAATAACTATTTGGCTAGGGATAGAATTCCATGCCCAACTTCCCTCACCATGGTGGGATTTAGTCTGGCTGAGAATTTAGTAATGATTTTTTTCTCTGCACCTTGTCAGTTGTGGGATACCATGTTAATCACCATCTAGTAAAAATAGAAGCTTCTCAGACAAAGACTGAAAAGTGCATCAATGTGTAGGTATAACTCTAAGTCATTAGGAGTCAGTTTAATGCTTTATTCTTTTAGCAGCATAATAGTAGTAAGTTTCTTCTAAGGACTATAATCTCTCTGGCCATAGGTTCTTGGCCCAATAAAGATTCCATGTATAGATTTCATCTTGTAGAGAGGGATTTCAATCCAGTCATAAAGTAGATGGATACTCCCATGATGTTTGTGACACTATTGCACCAGTGGGAATGTCTTGGCAGGTCAATTATTATTATAGCTTGCAATTTTAACAATGGAGTATGATTGATGATTACTTTTCTCTTCCAGTAGTATATACATAGTACCTTTCAGCATTATGAAAGCTATACAATAGAGGAGAAGTTTCCAGGTAAGTACCAGAATGATTTCTTCATGTTCAATGACTCAAATATGTATGTAGTGTCTTCAGCAATAGTATTCATACTTTTTAACCCTGTATTCGAGTGTTTTCTATGTCTCATACCTCAAGAGATCTTCTCTACAACCCCTTAGCAATATCCTTACCCATGTAGATATTATAAATAAAGCAAGTATATTTAAATATTGAAAGCTAACATCATCATAAGATAAAGCATGCAACTTTTGTCTTTCTGTGCCTGGGCTGCCTCATTTAGAATTATTCAAATTAACTCAAATGGTACATAGTTCTTGATCACCCTGCTCCAACTCCTCCAGATTAGCCCTCAAATTTGCCACCCAAATTCTCTTAAAAACATTTTTAAACCCACCAAATACAAGTTATAATGCCACATACTTTTATATGTGTGGCCTTCTACTGACTTACCTGGGATCACCTTGTTAAAGAAAACACTCAATCCCTCTCCTCCTTCTCTCTCTCCCTCTCCCTCTCCCTCTCCTCCCTCTCCCTCTCCCTCTCCTCCCTCTCCCCCTACACACACACACACACACACACACACACACACACAAGCTGTCAATTACCAATTGCTCCTTAGGTATGGCTGGGACATAATGCTCACCATCCCTCTCCATTACAAGATTTGGTCTATCTTAATCTAACACATATCATGTGTATACTGTTGCGATTCCTATAAGTTCATATGTACATATGTCCTGCGGTACCCAGAAAAACACTATGTTTTTGTAGCTATCTGGTGTCTCTAGTTTTTATACACTTTCTATAAAGACCTTGGAGTCTTGGAAGGAGGGGTTGTGATACACATATTCCATTTTAGGAGGATTATTCATCAATCTTGCAGTGTCTGCACAAAGACTGGTTATAAAGATTCTGGATTTTTAAATATTTAAATTCCAAAGGTCCCCCTTTCTCACTAGATAAACTAGTGGCCATGCCAAGAATCAGCTTGCACACACACACACACACACACACACACAGTCACTTGGACTCAAAATCAGAGACATGGGTCTTCTCAAGTGGCAAATATATGCCACACAACAAACAAAGTCTATAGGTAATTAGAGGAGAGACACTATAGACTTAAATATGGGAGGAAGAAAGTAGACAGCTGTGTGTGTATACAAATGAGAATACTAGAAGGGAAAACTGCAGTCAGAGTACACAGGACCTTGTCTGCAAAGTAGTTTGGATAGGGCTGTATTTGAATAGAGTTTAAAAGAGTGACTTACTCTCTTGAGGTAGTAAATCCTATCATGCCACTTGCCCTTTCTGAGATTGCCCATTTGGAGTGAAGTATTGGGGCCACTAGGAGTAAGGCTTTAATTATTTGTATAAGGCATCACAAATCAGTGTGGCATGCTTCAAATCACTGGGGTCTGACTTCTATACAGTGTGGATGTTTTCATTTTAGCATTTCTCTACATTTATTGGCCTTTAGTAACAATTTGAGATCATTAATGCTATTCAGAATCTGCAGAACAATGTGAATGAGAACCAGATAAAGAAGGTGAAATTTCAAAGGAGCTAAAAGAAAAGGCCAAGGTTGGTGATGAGAAAAACAGATGAAGAAAGAGAAAAGATCTCAAATTCTTGAGTTTGGGCTGACCTTCTTCAAGTATATTAACTTGCTGAATGATGTGGCACAGAAACTTGGTGAACCTACTCTGAAGCACTGGAATGATATTAAAGATATGAAATAGTGACCAACCTGTGAGTTTTTGCCTTAGATTATCCTTTTGAACTCAACAACTATTTCACAAATGAAGTGTTAACAAAAACATAAAGGATGAGGTCATATCTACATGATTTTTATCCCATTTCATTTGATGAACCAGAAGGTATGGGTTGTACAAGATACAAGGTAGATTAGAAAAAAAATGTCAATGAAACCATTACAAAGAGACAAACACAAAGAATGTGGGGCAGTTCACGATGTGATTATAAGAGTTTCCAGTGATACTCTGAGCTCTGGATGTGCTGCTGCTTGAACATCCTTGTTCCAGACTTTGAAACTGGACTCATTTTTGATGAGCCTATAATCGCAAGATTGAAGTTATACTTTACAATAGCAGTTATTAAGGTAGATGGCAATATTAGGAAGAAGTTAAAGAAGCAGATTCTTGTTAGCAGAGTTTTAAGCAATTCAAAAGCTGAAGTAAGCCTGTTCTTTATTATTATTATATATATTTTTGGATATTTTCTTTATTTACATTTGAAATGTTAATCCCTTTCCCGGTTCCTCCTGCCCCAAACCCCTATCCCATCTATCCTCACGCTGCTCCTATGAGAGTGTTCCCCCACCACCCACTCCTATCTCCCCACCCTGGCATTCCCCTACACTGGGGCATCTAGCCTTCACAGGACCAAGGGTCTCTCCTCCCACTGATGCCTGACAAGACCATCCTCTACTGGCTGGAGCCATGGATTCCTCCATGTGTACTCTCTAATTGGTGGTTTAGTTCCTGGGAGCTCTGGTAGGTCTGGTTGGTTGATATTGATGTTCTTCCTATGGGGCTGCAAATCCCTTCAGCTCCTTCAGTTCTCTCACTAAGTCCTCCATTGGGGCCACTGTGCTCAGTCAAATGGTTGGCTGCTAGCATCTACCTCTGTGTTTGTCAGGCTCTGGAAGAGCCTCTCAGGAGACAGCTATGTCAGGCTCCTGTCAGCATGCACTTCTTGGCATCCACAATAGTGTCTGCATTTGGTGACTGTATATGGGATGGATCCCCAGGTGGGGCAGTCTCTGGATTATCTTTCCTTCCCTGCTTCACACTTTGTCTCCGGATTTCTTCCCATGAGTATTTTGTTCCCCCTTCTAAGAAGGACCAAAGCATCCATACTTTGGTCTTCCTTTTTCTTGAGCTTCATGTGGTCTGTGAATTGTATCTTGGGTATTCCAAGGTTTTGGGCTAATATCCACTTATCAGTGACTGCATACCATGTGTGTTCTTTTGTTACCTCACTCAGGAGGGTATTTTCTAGTTCCATCCATTTGTCTAAGAATTTCATGAATTCATTGTTTTTAATTGTGTAAATGTATCACATTTTCTGTATCCATTTCTCTGTCGAAGGACATCTGGGTTCTTTCCAGCTTCTGGTTATTATAAATAAGGCTGCTATGAATATAGTGGAGCATGCATCCTTGTTATATGTTAGAACGTCTTTTGCTTATTTGACCAGGAGTAGTATAGCTGGGTACTCAGGTAATACTATGTCCAATTTTCTAAGAAACTGCCCAGACTGATTTCCAGAGTGGTTGTACCAGCTTGTAATCCCACTAAAAATGGAGTAGTTTTCCTCCTCCACATCCTTGGTAGCACGTGCTGTCACCTGAGTTTTTGATCTTAGCCATTCTGACTGGTGTGAGGTGGAATCTCAGGGTTGTTTTGATTTGCATTTTCCTGATGACTAATCCTTTTCAAATGTTGACTGCAGTAAATCTTTTCAGGATGTCTGCAAGTAGAATGCAAATAGGCCCACAGCTATCACTCTGCAGAAGTCCAAGTGGATCAAATACCTCAACATAAAACCAGACAGACTAAATTTAATAGAAGAGAAATTGGGGGACTAGCCTTGAATGCATTGGCACAGGAAAAGACTTTCTGAACAGAACAGTGATATTATAGACACTAAGAACAATGATTAATAAATAAAACTTCATAAAACTGAAAAGCTTTTATAAGGCAATAGGGCAAAACAACAGCCTACAAAATGGGAATTGATTTTCACCAACTCCACATCCAACAGATTGCTAATATCCAAAACATATAAACAACTCAAGAAGCTAAGTAACAAAACAAACAAAAACAAAAAAAAACCCGCCAAATAATCCAATTAAAAATAGAAGATAGATCTAAGCAGAGAATTCTCAATAAAAAATCTATTTTCAATAAAGTGAAAAAATAATGGGAAAATGTCTGTTATCCTCAAGTTGTATTGGTTATTTTTCCTGTTAGAGACTTTTGAATTACATTGTATTATCAACAAATCCTGTAATCATAAAGAGGAGCCATAGTTTATATCATTATCCTCATCTCCTGCAATCTCTTCATATACTAAAGTTTAAAATGTATCAATGAAGTAGACACAATTATGAAAATCAATAATCGTTAAGCATACACAAAAACAAAATCTAGAAGGAGGTATCACTTAAGACATATTAAAATGGCTATTATCAAAACCAAAATAGGTAATGAATGGTAGCAGGCATGTAAAGGAAATAAAACTTAGAAATACATAATAATTTAGCCATTCTGAAAAATAATACAAGGATTTATCAAAATTTTGCTATCATATGACATGGCAATCAATTTTATGAATATAAAATGAGATTTCCTCACTCTGTGTTCACTGAACCATACTTAAGTGGCAACAAATACAACACTTGGAATTATTATGAAGAAAATAATCCAGACATGTAAAGAGAAATAGCATGTATGTCATGCAAGAGTATACCCTAAAATATCATTCACTTTTCCTGATTTCAAAACCTACTTCCAGTTATATTATTACTAATAGTATGATGGTGGCAGAAAAAGATATATAAAACAATGAAAAATGAAACTACAAAAATAAAACAACACATATATGGGTTATTGAAAATATTCAAATACGCCATGATCATTCAACAAAGAAAGACAGAAATTTTAACACATAGTGCTATAAAAATTTTCTAAGAGCACACTAAGAATGGCTATGGATAATTTCCTTATGTAATGATTAATCTTCAGTGACTAGACTGACTAGAAATATAATCACTTATGAGAGATTTTTCTGGGCATGGCTATGAGTGCATTTCCAGAGCAATTTAACTAATAAAGAAGCACATGGAATGGTAGCCAGAATGTAGCACTATGAATCAAAATAAACCCTTTCTTAAGTTGTTTTTGTCAGTTATTTTATCATCTCAACAAGAAAAGCAACTAATAGACCTTATATAACCTCTAACATAAAAAAAAGTTGAAATACAATGTTGAAAATTATATTTGTAAGAAAAATGGGAGAAAATATCATGTATGATTTTTCTATGCCACAAAAGGCAAAAAAATAAAAAAATAAGACATTTTCAAAACTAACATTTTTCTTATAGAATTCTAGTAAGAATATTAGGTATGATGTATATAATTGAAAAAATATTATCATGTCACCTATATGGAAGGAAACTAGTATTCAGAATCTGTGAGATCTAAAAACAAACAAACAAACAAATCAACTTTTAAAATGTGCATATATGTGGCAATGCAATAGTATAAAAATGCCCCTTACCTCCTAAGAGATTGGAACTTTTGCTGAACCTCACAGCCAAAGTTAATAATACAACCTGAAGTCACTCAAGACTTTAAATTAATAGTCTACTGTATACTCAGCCTATTTCTTTAATCAGCAGTTAAGAGAAAAATATAAGAACCAATCTTACTTGCCTTTGAATTCCATGTAATCAATTTTTTTTAGCTTACAACATAAGCTAAAATATAACTGTAATTTTAAGTTACATACTCTTCCATGCCCCTGACATAGGAAAATAAAGTTTGGAAACAATCTTCTAAAATAAGTATCTACCATAAATGTTGAAAACAACATTTAAATATTCATTGATAAACAGTGATGATTGCAGTGCTCTATTAAAGATTTTTTAAAGTATTCCATTCTTTCACGAAAAGATGCTTTCTGTTCTTTTCACTAAAGACAAAAAAACATCATTTTGGGGGGTGTGTTTCAGACCCACACAGTAACAAACGCATTTACACAGAAACAGATACCTGTAAGAGCAGGGACAGATTCATAGTAGTCTTCAGGCAGATACAGATTGCAAAAAACAGACAGAGGACAAAAAACAGGGAACATGAAGTAAACACTTCAAATCTGGGCTCTCGCTTGCTTAAATGACACCAAGGGAAACTGCTTTGATTCCTTTCTTTAATGTGACACCAATGTGTTATTGATTACTCAGAGTTAATCACTAATGTGTTTAATCCATTCACATAAGCATATTATAAACATCACCACACAGGAAAGCATAAAAGAAATGGATTGATTTATTGACATACATAACCTACCAAAGTTAAATCAAGACTGAATGAGCAATTGAAACATTTGGATAACTCCTAGTAAAAAAGAAACTGTAACTAAAAATTTTTCAAGCATAAAAGTCCAGGGCCATATGAACTCAGTGGAAATTTCCTAGATTTTCAAAAAGGAACCAATGCCATTATTTCTTAAACTATTCTACAAAATGGAACCTGGGAAACATTTCCTATTGTTTTTATAAAGTACTATGGCTTTAATATCAAAATCACCTAAAGATCCAACAAAAAAGAAAATTTTAGACTAATATTTATTAAGAACATTATGAAAAATTCTCAGTAAAATACTTGCAAACTATATTCTAGAATATAGAAAAAATTATCTATCATGGTCAAGTTGTATTCATCCAAGAAGTTCAGAGATGGTTCAACATACATAAAGCAATAAATATAATCTACCATATTACCAGACTAAAAGACCTAAAAGCAAAAGCAACAACAAAACTATCATCTCATGCTCATTTTATTGGATGCAGAAAATGTCTGAGAAATAACCATCATCTCTTCATGATACAAGTCCTGGAGAGACTAGGAAAACAAGGGATACTTCTTAACATAACAAAGGCAATTTATAATAAATCCACTGTCAGCATCATCCTAAATATATTTCCACTAAAATAAAAAAAGACAAGGATCTACTCTCAGCACACATATTCACTATGCTATGTGATATATTAGCAAAAGCAATAAGACTATTGACAGAGACCAGTACAAGAAAAGAGATTGTCAATGTATCTTTAAATGCAGGTGATATGATATTTTATGCATAAAAGGCACCAAAATGTCCACATTTGTTAACTAACAAAAATTATAAGTCAGATACTTATATGAAAAAAGCTTTAAGACATTGAAGAAAAAACTGAAGAAGAAATACTTGAGAAAATAGAAATATCTCCCATGTTCATAGATGGTATAATTAATATTGTGAAAATGGCTATCCTGCCGAGAACAATCAGCAGATTCAACATAAAGATTCCAACACAATTCTTCACATAAATTTAAAAAAAAATTAATCTCATGTGGAAACCCAAAATCATCCTGGAGATATAAGACAATACTGAATAGTCAAAGAAGTTCTGGAAGAATCTCATCCCATATTTCAAAGTATATTACAAAGCTACAATAATAAAAACACTATGGTATTAGCATAAAAATAGTCACATTGATCAATTGAATGCAATTCAAGATCCAGATTTTATACTTCTATGAACACCTGATTTTTGACAACAAAATGAAAAGGACACACTAGAGAAAACATAACATCTTTCTGCAAGTGGTGCTATTCAAAGTGGATGTCTGCATGTAGGACAATGCAAATAGTTGCATACTTATCATCATGCTAAAATCTCAATACCAAATGGATCAAAGACTTCAACCCGCAAGGCCAGATAAGCTGACTATGATAGAAAAAAAAAAGTGGGAAACAAATTTGAACTCATGGCACAAAATAAGACTTTCTGAACAGAACACCATTAGCACAGACACTAAGATCAAAATGTAATAAGATGGGACCTCATGAAATGGAAAAGCTTCCTCATGACAAAGCACACTATCATTAAGACAGAGTGGCAGGTTACAGAATGCAAAACTATTTTTACCAGCTACAAATCCAATAGAAGATTAATATCTAGAATATATTTAAAATTTTAAAAATGAATAATGAAAATAAATAACCCAATTTAAAACTGAGGTACAGAACAAAAAATAAATAAAACAGAAACATTGGAGAAACACTTTTATCAATTTTCAACACTTTTATTCAACAGAAAAGTGTAAATTAAAACTTCATTGAGATTTTATATTGCCCCATTCTTTCTGATTTCCCCAAGGAAAGAGGAACATTATTCATTGCTGGTAGGAGTGCAAACTTGTACAGCCACTATGGAAATTAGCATACAGATTTCTAAGGAAGCTGGGAATCGATCGAACTCAAGATCAAACTTTAACTATGCTTTGGCATTGTCTTAGGATTTTTATTGCTGTGAATTGATACCATGATCATGGAAACTCTTATAAAGAAAAATGTTTAATTGGAAGCTAGCTTACAATCCAAGTTTCATCCATTGTCATCATGGGGGAAGCATGACAGCATGCAGGCAGATATGGTGCTGGTGAAGTAGTGGAGATTTCTATATCTTGATCTGAAGGTAGCAAGAAGAAAGAGTGACACTGGGCATGATTTGAGCATTTGAAACCACAAAGAGCACTCCCAGTTGCCTACTACCTCCAAAAGGTGGTACCTACTCCAAGGCCACACCTCCTAATAGTGCCACTCCCTTGAGCCTATGGGGCCATTTTCATTCAAACCACAAGCATATATCCAAAGCACTCTATATATCACTACAGAGATACTTTTTCATCCATTTTCATTGTTGCACTATTCATAATAGTCAGAAATTAGAAACAGCCTAATGTTCATCAACTGATGAATTGGTAATAGAAAAGTGGTATATCCTTCCAAATTCCATATGCAGCCAGAGCTGATCCTGTGCCACAACACTCCATACACAAATTCTACTGGAAAGAGGTGGTCTCCCAGGAGTGCTGGCACACCTGTGAACATAAGTAACACCATCACTTCTGCTCAAATTCCTGGCCCAAGAGGGACCAGTCCAAAGGCATCAGGACATAGGAACCAAAGAACAGCCAGGGACAGGATCTTTCAGGTTTCCATCTGCACCCCAGAGCAGACCCAGTGTCCAAGCACGCCATACCCAAATTCATGCCAGAGAGAACTGGTGTCCCAGCAGTACTGACACGCAGGCTTTCAGGAGGAACAAGTCACAGTCAAAGACAGCAAGATCAGCTAACAGCAGAGGTATACAGATGGGACGAGGCAAGGGCAAGAACATAAGCAACAGAAACCAAGGTTACTTGGCATCATCAGAACCCAGTTCTCTCACCTTAGCAAGTCCTGGATACCCCATCACACCAGAAAAGCAAGAATCTGATTTAAAGTCATATTTCATGATGATGATAGAGGACTTTAAGAAGGACATAAATAACTCCCTTAAAGAAATACAGGAGAACACATGTAAACAGGTAGAGGCCCTGAAAGAGGAAACACAAAAATCCCTTTAAAAATTACAGAAAAACACAACCAAACAGGTGAAGGAATTGAACAAAACCATCCAGGACATAAAAATGGAAATAGAAAGAATAAAGAAATGACAAAAGGAGACAACCCTGGAGATAGAAAACCTAGGAAAGAGATCAGGAGTCATAGATACAAGCATCACCAATAGAATACAAGAGATAGAAGAGAGAATCTCAGGTGCAGAAGATACCATAGAAAACATTGACACAACAGTCAAAGAAATATAAAATGCAAAAAGCTCCTAACCCAAAACATTCAGGAAATCCAGGACACAATGAGAAGATCAAACCTAAGGATAATAGGTATAGATGAGAGTGAAGATTCCCAACTTAAAGGGCCAGTAAATATCTTCAACAAAATTATAGAAGAAAACATCTCTAACCTAAAGAAAGAGATGCCCATGTATAGACAAGAAGCCTACAGAACTCAAAATATACTAGACCAGAAAAGAAATTCCTCCTGTCACATAACAATCAAAACACCAAATGCACAAAACAAAGAAAGAATATTAAAATCAGTAAGGGGAAAAGGTCAAGTAATATATAAAGGCACACCTATCAGAATTACACTAGATTTCTCACCAGAGACTATGAAAGCTAGAAGATCATGGGCAGATATCATACAGACCCTAAGAGAACACAAATGCCAGCCCAGGCTACTATACCCAGCAAAACTCTCAATTAACCTAGATGGAGAAACCAAAATAATTCATGACAAAAACAAATTTACACAATATCTTCCCACAAATCCACCCCTACAAAGAATAGTAGATGGAAAACTCCAACACAAGAAGGGAAACTACACTGTAGAAAAAACAAGACAGTAATCTTCTTTCAACAAACCCAAAAGAAGATAGCCACACAAACATAATTCTACCTCTAGCAACAAAAATAACAGGAAGCAACAATCACTATTCCTTAATAACTCTTAACATCAATGGACTCAATTCCCTAATAAAAAGACATAGACTAACAGACTGGATACATAAACAGGACCCAGCATTTTGCTGCATACAGGAAATTCATCTCAGTGTCAAACACAGACACTACCTCAGAGTAAAGGGCTGGAAAATAATTTTTCAAGAAAATAGTACCAAGAAACAAACTTGAGTAGCCATTCTAACATTAAATAAAATCGAGTTTCAACCAAAAGTTATCAAAAAAGATAAGGAAGGACACTTCATAGTAATCATAGGAAAAATCTACCCAAAAGAATTCTCGATTCTGAGCATCTAGCTCCAAATTACTAAAGCTCAAATCACACATTGCACTGCACACAATAATAGTTGGAGACTTCAACACACCACTCACACCAATGGATAGATCATGGAAACAGAAACTAAACAGAGACACAGTGAAACTAACAGAAGTGATAAACCAAATGGATTTAACAGATATCTATACACCATTTCATCTTAAAACAAAAAAAAACTTTTACTCAGCACCTCATGGTACCTTCTCCAAAATTAAACATATAACTGGTCACAAAATGTCCTCAACTGATACAAGTAGATTGAAATAATTCCTTGCACTCTATCATATTCACCACGGACTAAGGCTGGCCTTCAGTAACAACAAAAACAACAGAAAGCCCACATACACATGGAAGCTGAACAATGCTCTACTCAATGATAACTTGGTCAAGGAGGAAATAAGGAAAACAATTAAAGACTTTTAGAATTTAATGAAAATGAAGGCACAACATACAAAAACTTATGGGAAACAATGAAAGCAGTGCTAAAAGGAAAACTCATAACTCTACGTGCCTACAAAAAGAAATTGGAGAGATCATACACTAGCAGCTTAACAGCACACCTGAAATCTCTAGAACAAAAAGAAGCAAATAGACCCAAGAGGAGTAAACAGCAGGAAATAATCAAACTCAGGGCTGAAATCAACCAAGTAGAAACAAAAAGAACTATATATAGAATCAACAAAATGAGGACCTGGTTCTTTGAGAAAAAATTTTTCTTTCTTTCTTTCCTTCTTTCTTTCATTCTTCTTTCTCTTTTTTCTTCCCTTCTTCCTTCTTTCCTTTCTTCTTTTTTTCTTCCTTCCTTCCTTCCTTCCTTCCTTCCTTCCTTCCTTCCTTTCTTTCGTTCTTACATTTTTTTTTATCAAATACAGTCTAACAGGAGTCAAGCTGAAAAAGGAAATTTCAGTTGAGAAAATGTCTCAATCAAATTGTTTAGTAGGCAAAAGATCATTGAGTATTTTCTTGCCTGATGATTTACTATTGCAAGTGCTATCCCTGAACAGCTGGAATAAGAAATCAGTCTGCACAAGATAGTAATTCTATTCCTTCATGAACTCTTCTTCAGTGCCTGCCTTCAAGTTCATGTTTGATTTTCTGTCCTGACTGCCATTCATATACTACTTTAAGATATAAGAAGAAATAAACTCTTTCCTCTCCAATATATATATATATATATATATATATATATATATATATATGTATATATTCAATACATATATTCATATTCAATATATATTCATATATTTTCATATATATATTCATAATTTACTTAAGGTATAAGAATAAACTCTTTCCATATATATATATATATATATATATATTCAATTCTGAGTGAAAATATAAAAATTTCTACCAATATAAAAAACGCTTAGATGGTACATAATTTTAACAAAACTTTATGTCAGCCAAGTCCTAAGATAGAATTTTATTGTCAATAATATAGGGGAAAAATACACTCTTTGACTTACATACAAGAATTTTCTCAAATAAAAAGTTATATTTCTTTGAAAAAATAAAATTGTATTCAGGAAGACATTAAGAAGACCATGACCAAGTGTTTTCATACCAAGAATGCAAGGTTGTTTATGCATGTGAAAATTAATAATTATAAGCCAGGATGTAATTAGACTTAATTTCAGAAATAATATGGTCACTTTAATAGATTCATCAGAAGCCTTTGACAAAGTTCAACATTTCTTAATGATAAATGTCTTGAATAAAAGCAGGAATAGAAGGAACATATCTCAACCCAAGAAATCAGTGTACAACAACCCTATAACCAATGATACTGAATGAGGAGAAAAACCATGAAACCATTTCCTCTAAGATCAAGAGCAAAGCAAGGGTGCTATGATGTTAACTTGACACAAGCTAGAGTTATTTTGAATGTGGGAACCTCAATTGAAAATAATGTCTCCACTAGATTGGCTCATGGGCAAACTATGGTGTATTCTCTTGATAATTGATGTGGGAGGGCCCGGCCCACTGCGGTAATACCATCTCTGGACTGGTATTCCTGGAAAGAAAGCAGGCTGAGCAAGCCAGTAAGAAGCATCCCTTCATGGCTTCTTTATTAGTTCCTGCTTACAGTTCCTGCCCACAGGAGAAAGTCCCATGGACTATTGAGAAAATGTGTACGTTTCTTTTGAGTGGAATATTCTGTAGCTTTTTGTTAGGATCGTTTTAATTCTGCTTCCTTTGATGTGATATTATAAATGAAATAAACTCTTTCCTCAAACCCCAAATGTGGTATATTTTCACAAAAGAATATAACTAGATATAAAAAACAAAATTTTAAAATTTTCATGTAAATGGAGCTAGAAACAATCAACCTGAGTGTAGTGACTCAAATTCCAAAAGACAAATATTGCACGTTTTTATTTATATGTAGATGTTAGCTTTTGTCCTTTTTATATGTATGCTACAATAGAAATAACCACAGAAGATAAGTACCTCATAAGGAACCAGGATGACCAAAATGGATCTCTTAAGGAAGAGGAAACGGAGTTTAGTGTTATGGCAAGTTAATGGGGGTATAGTATAATTAGCCAGAAAGATATTAATCTCCAAAGAAGAGTAAAAGAAATGGGAATTGATATAAACATTTTCAAGGGTACATAGATAATAAATCCAGGCCTTTGGTCTCAATACTTGAAAAACAAAGGCAGGGGCATATTTAAGTGGAAATTTAAGGATTCTTTGGAAAGTCAGTTGGATGGTGTTTTAACTGGGGCAAACATATCTAGGTATTTTTTGCTGAAGTGAACACAGGTGAAAGGCTAAGGAAGATTCATGAATGAAGGTTTTACTGAAGCAGACACAGGAGAGACGATGTTCTGCTAAAGTCAGTATGTAAAAGGACATGTGATGAAGGATTCTTTGCTAGCAACACGCATATTGGTCTGCCCTACTTTGCATAGTTGAGCTACATTTGTCAGGACTCCATAAAGAGAAATGCATCAAAAAACTTCCTGTGGTATTCTGTAGTTTCTTACCACTTCCACGGACTTGGGCTGATTGGATGCATGTGCTGAAGCATGATATGTGCTGAGTCAAGACTCATGCTGAGGCAAGACATATAGAGGACATGTGATGTTTGGAGGGTATAAATAAAACTGGATGGAGTAACAGAGAGAGAGAGAGCTTGGCCAAGGTTATTCATTGTTCTCCACAACCTGATGGTATGGCATATTGCCGAAGATACACTTATATCATGAAATATGAAGAAGTCAAGCTGGTGCTCAACTGGAAGTTTCTACCCTATTGACTAACAATTATGAAGGTACTATGCAAATTACTAAAGAAGGGTTATCAGCAGTACTAACCCTATCACCTATAACAGTGACTTGCCTGAAAAATATACTGGTGTAATAGCAGCATGAATGTTATAGGAATAACTAACCACTTTTAAATTGAATTTAACCTCCACACTATGAAATGGACCTCACACATCTTACCTTGCCTACTTACTTAACATTGTCAAAGTGGCCAAGCACCTCAGACTAGATAGTTCATGCATCTAGGAAAAAATCTACTACTATTATTCTGATAAAAGAACATAGCAATTATAGTCATATAGGTTTTCAAGGGAATGGCCATCAAATCTTTAGCTCTAGAAATGACCTCATGACAGATTGCATGCTGTAGAAATAAGCTCATATGCACTGTGTAAAAACCATTCACCTGTCAGTAAAATGGTGTTGGCCTATTAGCTTAGGCAGGAAATAGGGAGGGGGAAGTTCCAGTTGACAGAGAGGATTTCTGGAATTGAGTGAGCTGCAGAGAGATGTGTCCCAGATACAGAAGATGGTTGTGTGAAACTGAGGAGGAAGTAACTAGGCAGTGGCCAAACTTAGAATACAGTAAATAGGTAATTAAGATATGAGCTAGTCAGGAGAACAAGTCTAAGCATTTATTTCCATATAATTAAGTTGCAGAGTTGGTATTTCAGGGAACTTATGAAAACAGTGGGAAAACTGGCAGTTACAGCAGGTTAGGATGGAGATTCCATCACAAAACACAAGCCAGAAAGTAATACAGGGCGCTGGATCTCATTTACAACTTGTTTTTACAAGCTATCAGAAGTTTAATTAATCCAATGAAAGGTACCTAATTTTCTCCTGAAGGGAGCTCCTTTCAGTGGCCTTAGACCCTTAGGCAACAGGTTTTAAGTCTGACTGCCTCTCAGCACTTGCCACTATAGAGGTGAATGTCCTAATACATGAACAGCTGGAGACACAGTAGCACACTTAAATTACACCCAAATCATAACATTCTGATAGGTGAACAATGACAGAGATACTAAATATTCTCTAATATAAGAACATGCTATAAGAAGGAATCTGTATGCACACACCATGGATAGTTTGTTCTGAGTTAATGTTCAGACTGGATGCCATCCAAATTACTAGCTCAAAGGGAACCCTTTCCCAGTGAGAAAGAGAAGACAGTAAGAACAATTACAACACATAATCTCAGAAACAAGACTGATCATCTAACCAGAGAGGTAAGACTACACTTTGAATGACTGACTGCCTTTGTTTTCCCTCCCTGTATAATATACTGGATGTGGTAGAAGACAGATCTGTCTTCTCAGATTGCTGGCTTTCTGAATAAAACACAGCTTAAAGAGTCAATTTCTGTTGCCATTTTCTTTTACATTTTTCATGGGCAGGACAACAGGACCATTTTCAATTTTATACTTGGCCTTCCAAGGTTCATCTCCATTATATGATACAAAATGCATTCATTCTACCTATAGTCAGTATCTAATGCTAATGTTAGATCACAAGCCCACCTCTTTAAGAGGCTGTTGAATCCAGCAGACTAGCTCTAACATTCTCCAGAAATCAGGTCATACGTTCCTGCAGTTCTGTCTTTGGAACAGAGAGTTATCAAAGGGAGATAAGCTCCTTCTTCTAATAGCAATATAAGTTTATGATTCTGCCCAGTACCTAGCCCTTGAAATACAGGCTATAACAAACTAAGTCATGTGATATGGAAAAATCCCATTAACCCCCAAGCTAATAAAAGCCAGAATATTTCCTTTATTCAGGAAATTTTTCTGAAGGTTCTCATTTCCCTTCAAGCTCACTTTTATATTGATCATGACAGCTATCTCTTTTACTCCTTTTATTTAACCTATCTCTTTAATTTTTTATTTACTTTTAACAATTTCACATGTGAGTACTAACTTCGTATCATTTCCCTCCTTCCTCTCCTTCCTCGAATTCTGTTTCCCCTACTCACTCTCCTCTCAAATCCATAGCCTCTTTTCTTTAGTTATGATTATTTTATATGAGTGTGTAATAATAAATGTATAAATAAACTTGTTGAAACCACTTAGTGTTACAGCTTTAGGGTTAACCACTTGGTATAAGATAACCAATTAAGAGGGAGGTCTCATCCCTGAAGAAGATGGACTCTCTCAGTAGTCATTGATGGCATGTAGCTCTTCATATAGGGGTAGTTCCCTGAGATATTTCTGCCCTCTAATTTTGCATACCAACCTGTATTGTTATTGTTAAGGCCTTGTTTAGGCAACCATTTTGTAGAGATTTCCTGGGTATAGCTTGCCAGATGTAATAAATAAGAGACATATACATTAGCTGTCCCTATCCTCCAGCTCTTATAATCTTTTTGCCCCTCTTCTTCAATATTCCCTGAACCTTAGGTGTAGAGGCTATGCTGGAGATTTACCAACTTGGACTAGGCACTCTGTGATCTGTTATTCTCTCCATTTTGAATATTTGTAGCTTTTAAAAATGATTCCTATTTGTTATACAAAGACACTTCTTTGATAAGGGATAAGAAAGTTTCTCTCCTGGTTTTAAAGGAATCCATATTTCCCTTCAAATGCTTGCCATGCTGTCACTGGTTTAGTGTATTATCCCTATTTATGCTTTCCCATTTCAAGGCCTAATCATGTCAGACATGACAATAAGCATCTCTCTTCTAATAAATCTACTATATAGATGCACAATTTCATATCAGTTGTTTTTCTCATATTTACTACTCTTCTTTTTTTCATAATATTTTTTATTGATTATTTGGGAATTTCATATCATGTGCCCTAATCAAACTCACTTTCTAGTACCCCCAGGTCCATGCCTGACCCTTGTGACCTTACCTCACAGCAAAAGAATAAAAGAAAAAAGCAAGTTAAATTTGTGTTATTCATATATTCACTGGAGAATATAGTTAAATGCCAAGTAGCCAGCCCCTTAAAGAAAATTTGAATCTTTCCCCATCCAGAAGCCCTCAATTGTGAAGAGCTACTCTTCAACATTCTTAGCACATTTTAAAAGCATTTTCTTCAACACTTTCCTGTCTAGGCTATTACTTTTGGTGGGCAGGAGAGACAAGGGGGGGGGGGCAATAACATGTTATCAAAAACAAATTGCATACTTCTAAGATAATAATGAACAAAATGCATTGACTAATGTTTAGCACCCAAAAAAGAAATAAGAAGGCAAGTAAAAAAGAATAAAAATAACTGGGTATATAAGTGCATATCTGTAATATGTTGTGACATACTTTAAATGGCAATACTCAAGAAACTGAGGCAGAAACTTAACTAGCTCAATGTTGCCTTTGGCTACATAACATTTTTTAGGCCACTAGGTTATATAATAAAGATTTGTCTCAAAATCCAATTGAAAAATAAAGAAGTAACCAGCCCAAAGGAAATCTAAAGATTAGCAGCACAAACATTTAATTTCAAGGTCCTATGCCAGAATCTTACACATACTCGGGCAAAAGATAAGCTCACAAAGACTCTAACAACCATGTTTTTATGATTATACAGCCTCATGGTTACTCACTGGGTCTTCATGCTAATGGCAGTCACTTTAGCAGGCAAACATAGTACATTGTTTGGGCTCCTGTTGGAACTGTATGCCCAAGCATCAGTCCATTAGCTATGCAGTATAAGAAACTTCTAGGCCTAACAGGCCTTTCTTTTGAGATCTTTGCAGAAGCCTCCATGACTCTATAATACTAATATTTTGTACATCTGAAAAAAGAGAACCTTATGAATGGCAAAACAGTCTACGGCTGGAACAAACTATGCCTTAGTTTCCTTGAACCATAACTGTAGCCATAAATTGAATTTCTGGTTGAACAAAAGAAAACAAATCCTAAAGTGGTCTAGAGCAACAAGCTCAGAAAGAGCAAATTGAGGTTCCACAAAAAATTTACTTTTCTAAGCCTATGAGCATATGATACAGATAGCCAGGAAGACTGTTCAGATATTCTCGAGGTCTATTTCTAATTCTTTTGCCAAGTTGCACATAGATACTTGTTATATGTGATAATATCTTTTTAAATGGATTACTCTATCATATCACCATATCATCCTGTCTAAAATATGTATGAGAAGACAAGCTCTCAACTTTCCAAGCTCTCATTTTGTCATGAGGAACTCTCTATCTGACAAAAGGAGACCAATAATCCTAGTACCAACGCCTAAATGATTCATTGTTTTGAGATATTATTTATAAATCTAACTAGTTCATAATTCATAATTTTAGCATTATGTCTTAGGTTATAGACATAGCACATTTAAATTCAACAGGGATGTCCTTTTCTTCCAATTTCTAATCAAATCCTCATTTCTGTCTGAGACTACTTCTGTAGTATTTTCCTTTTCTGAACCTTCATCAAAAATCCCCAAATGCTTTCTTTCTAATATTCTGGACATCTTTCAGCTAGCTCCACCAAACTTAAAACCTTTGCATTATCAATGGAATGGCTCTTTTTTGATGATGTGATTTTTTTTCTTCTTCTGCACATTCCTGATGCCTACCATGAGGTTGCTTCTAGACATGTTCTGAAGCCAAACCCATGCTCACAGAAAGGCCTTCAAATCTCCAGTGACACAGTAATCTTTTCCCCTTTAGACTGCTTCTGATATATTTTAGAGAAAATAATACAATAAACCAATGTAGAATGAATAGAAGTTTTCTATATTGGATGGCTAATGGACTGATACTTGGGCATACACTTCCAACAGGAACAATTATTGGTTAGGCTTTCATCTTTTCTTCCTTCTATTTTGTGACAACAACCTTGTGATCATAATATACCTTTTAGTAAGATAGTGTTCTACATTTTCTTAGGAAGCATAAACTGTAAAAATTTCATTGGCAATAGCTTTTGTGACAGTTAATCTTCATTTTTTTAACTTGACTGAAATTATAATTACCAAGATGATGAGGCATACCTCTGGTTATGTCTTTGAGGTCACTTGCAAAATGACCAATAAAGAGAAAACAATACACTCTGAATGCGGGTGGTGCCATCATCTTATTGTCTGGAGACTCTAAGAAGAAGAGGTAAAAGTTAGCAGACTGCACATATCTCAAACAATGAATTTGAACTGGTCTTCCATCATACTCTACCTGACACAGTGTGCTGAACTCTCTGATAGCAAGAACCAAAACAAATCTTTGCTCCCCTACATTGTTTCTGTTGAGTATTTCAGTCACAATGATAACTAGAAGTTAATACTGCCTTTCAGTATCATCACTGCCATATTTGCATAAATTAAAATCTAACAAGTATAAGGGGTGGTTCTGATGTTTTTAAGAGACAACTACAAATATTTTATTGTAACTCATACATTAATAACTGTTTAGTTTTCATCGCTCACTGTTGTTTTTTTAATTTATTTTTATTGGTTATGTTATTTATTTACATTTCAAATGTTAGCCTCCTTCTCAGTTTCCCCTCCACAAGCCTGCTATCCCCTCCTCCCTCCCCCTGTGTCTATGAGAGTACCTGTGAACACTGAAGGTCTTATTCCCCAATTGGTTTTTGATTGATCAATAAAGATGCTAGAGACCAATGAGCTGGGTGGAGTAGGTGGGACTTACAGTTTTCCCTCAGGCAGGCTAGCAGCGGCATGAAAGGAAAAGAGTATTTGCCATGCATTGGAGGAGAAGGAGCCTTAGCAATGTGAGATCTAAGACGAAGTGTCCATTGGCAGTTTCCCTGACTGGGCCTAGGGTAGCAGGCTAGATGTTAGAAACATAGAGAGGGCAAATTTAGAGGGCTGACCAAGGAAAAGGTAAATGAGCAACTAAAGTTGAAGACAGTGCTGAACTGGGAGTGAAAAGACGGGTGAGAGATAACTGAGGAAGGCTTAGAAGAGCCTGGCCATTGAGCTAAAGCATATCAAATATAAGCTAGTGTGTGTGTGTGTGTGTGTGTGTGTGTGTGTGTGTGTGTTTCATTCACATTCACAGATCCAAGGGAATCCAGGCAGGGCTTGTAGCATGGCCCTCACCCCCAGAGTTTAAAGAGGGGTAGCAAAAACTACACACTACAAAAAAAGTACATTCACTGAGAGTAGAAATAATTTTATTGTCTATAAGTGAATATATATTTGTAGAAAATGGTATATACACCCAATATAATATTTCTCTGCATTAAACTAATGATTCTACGTGAATACTACAACATGGATGAACCTGGGAAGAATTATGCTAAAGGAAATTACTCAGGTACACAAACGCATATATTACATTATTTCATTTAATAAGATCCAATAATAAAAAAACCAGGATGTTATTATCAGTTGTAAGTTGGGGAAATATTAGTGAGTACAAAGTGTTGCTCTAAGATAATAAAAAACATACTGGAGAAAAGCCAGGAAAGTTTGCATAATAATGAATATATTATTGTTACTGAGGTGGACACTTACATGGTTTAAATGGTAAATTTTAATGTATATTTTATGGTAAAGGAGAATGCTCAACATTTTAAGAACAAGAGACAAATTTTTAAGTCTAAATAAATTTAAAGTATATTGTAGTAACTATTATCAAAATGTTGGTCTCATATCTAAAGGGATAAAATCATTAACATGGATTAAAGAGTGGTAAGTATAAGTGCCATAGAAACCTTAAAGCTATTTTTTTTTTCAGAAAATAGCAGGGAAGAGATGCAAAGCATGTATAAAATTCTAAAAATAATGAAAAATTAGAAAAATTAACAAAATTAAAAATAACTTGAATTTGTAATACTTTACAAATCTTTGTACTATAAATCTAAATAGTTTTATGTCAAACTAATGAAGCATAGTATAATTGGAATTATCTTAAGAGTATTTTAAATTATGAAAAATACATAAATGTACATCAACATTTTCATGATGGAAATAAAATATTACTTAAATCATTCTTAGTTTATCTTTTTTGAACAATATCAAAGCATCTCTCTTTACAGATGACATATATATATATATATATATATATATATATATATCCACAAGAATCCTAGTAAGTCTAATAATGCTTTTAGCAAAATAGCTGGGTAGAAAATGAACATCCTTTCCTACAGACCAAAGAAATATGCGTGAAAGAACTCACGGAAGTGATTCTTCTCGTAATTGCCTCCAAAACAATACCCTGGAATAGATCTAACAAGGAAGTGAAAGAATTCTTTATTGAACACATAAACAATCAAAGAAATTGAAAATACCAATATATGCACTATGCTCATGGATTGAAAGAATTAACACTGAAGATGACTTCAATACCAAAAGGCATTACATATTCATTTCAGTCCTCAGTGATATTTCAATGCCATTCTAATATGCCATATTTATGTTTTAAACTTGATATAAATGCATAAAAATACAGATAGTCAAAACAATTCTATTCAAAAAGAATCAAACTGGAAGTATCACCACACCTGATTTCAAGTTATAATACAGATTCTAAATAACAAAAACCACATAGTATTGACACAAGCACAGACACACATAAATCCATGTAGAATATAAAGAGCATAAATATATGGCCAAGTGTCCAGCAAGTTTAATTTTGATGAAGGTATGAAAAATAAACCTTAAAGTTACAACAACCTGTATTGAGGAAACTGGATATTCATCTGAGGAAGTATATATCTAGATTCCTGTCTATTATAGTACAAAATCAGCCTCAAATGAATCAAAGGTATTTTTTTAACCTATAAAAATGTTTTTATTCTTCTTTCATATATTACATCTCAACCACAGTTTTCCCTTCCCCCCAGTCTCTCTCCCCACATCCCCTCTCCCCAAATCCATCCCCCTCTGATTGTTCTCAGAAAAGAGCAGGCACCTCAATGACATCAACTGAATTTTGCATAACAAGCTACAATAAAACAAGGCACATACCATCACATCAAGGATGGACAAGGCAACCCAGGAGGAGAAAAAGACTCCCACAAGTAGGCAAAAGAGTCAGGGACACCCTTCCTCCTACTGTTAGGATTCTCACAAGAGCACCAAAGCACTAAGCCATAACATATGCAGAGAACCTAGGTCAGACACCTACAGGCTCCCTGATCTCTGTGTTCCCACGTTTCAGTCCATTGATTTTGTGGGGTGTGTTTTCTTGATGTCCCTACTCATCTGAACTTTCTTCTTTCTCTTCTACAGGACTTCCTGGGCTCTGCCTACTGTTTTACTCTACATCTTGCTCCCATCAGTTGCTGAGTGAAGTCTTTCTCTTTTCTTTGATGATGATTATGCTAGGCTCTGGTCACAAAATACTCCACAGGCAGGAAAAACTGTAGGTCAAAGGTTCTGTGGTTTAATTGGTTTCCCAATCCTCTATTTGAGGCTTTGCTTGGTAATAGAAGATGGGCAGTTCAGACTTTCTGTCTCTCATTACTATGAGTCTGCTAAGATTATTTTTGTAGATTCTACATAGATTCTACATTGCACTGTTTCCACCTCAGCCTCAAATTCCAATCATTTCTCCTAGTATTTTCTTCCTCCTTCCCTATCTCCCACATGATTCCTCCTGCTTTCTAAGTCCACATACCCCTAGTCCATCCAAAAAAATCTATTCTATTTCCCTTTTCCAGAGAGATACAAGTATCTCCATGTAAATTGATAAAGAAAATGTGGTACATTTACACAATAGAGTATTAGTCAGCTGTTTAAAAAAGTGACATCATAAAATTTGCAGGCAAATTAATGTAACAAGAGAAAATCATCCTGAGAGACATAACTCACACCCAGAAAGACATACATGATATGTACTAACTTGTAAGTAGATATTAGCTGTAAGGTAAAAGACAATCATGCTACAGTCCACAGACACAGAGAGGTTAAATTTATGTTTTTGAAGCAATTTTTATAGCATACATGTTTAGGGTATAATCATGATGACTGGAAATTGGATCCCAACACACATAAGAAGCTGGGTACCCCATAAGCTCCTATAATTCCAGCTCTGAGGGATCTGATACTCTTTTTTGGCCTTCCGTGTCTAAGCACAAACATCTGTACATGAACACACACACAAAGAAAGAAAGAGAGAGAGAGAGAGAGAGAGAGAGAGAGAGAGAGAGGTCTTTTAAACATTCATTTCTTCTAGATTTTTCAGTTTATCATAGCATTTGTTTTCAAAATACTCATTAATAAACATGGATTTCAGGTTTATATCTTTTTTTTAGATATTTTATTTACACTTCAGATGCCATCCCCTTTCCCCATTCCCCCCCCTTAGAAAACCCCTATCCCATGCCCCCTTTTTCTTTTTGCATTTATACATTTTTTAAAAATAATGTTAATCATAAGCGTTATAAGTTTGGAATTGTTCAATCAGAGGTGTAACCCACTGACCAACCTAGATATAACAACTATCTTTGACTGGTGGAGATACATGAATATCTGCCTCCCTGTCTCCCCCCTCTTTCTCTCTTTCATCACCCAGCTTCTCCTCTCCTTCTTCTCCTCTTCTTACACCTTTTCTTCCTCTCAGTACTCCTCCTACCTTAGCTCCTCCTACACATCACCCTTCCTGTTAAAATGAAACTTTTCTCTCAAAATACAATTAGAGCATAATTATGCCAATTTGTACCAGTGAGGTAGAAGATAGTCCTAATACCCTGTCCATCCTTTTGTTGACTAACCAGCACCTCTGTCATCTATCCTAACTAAAACATTTAGTTCTGAACCTGGCTTTAGGATGAATGTCAGCTGACGACCATCCACTCAAATCTTTTCTCTTATGGTAAATAGCTGTAAGTTTTCAACCCCATCAGAAATCCAGAATGACTGAGTTAACTATAATTGTGGGAAGCACAAAGCATAGCTTCTAAAACTTAGCCAATTTATAGAGACCTCTGAACACCTGAAAAGCCCCTATACTACCGAACGTTGGAGCATCAAATCTTCAGCCTTCTGGCCCAGAATCATCTGACAGACCTTGGTGATGCAGGATTATTAAGGACTGATTACTCTGTCTAGGCAGATATAATCAGTCAACTATTCTGCATGTGTGTCCTTTTCTGGACAGTAATTTGTCTGTAGATGGAGAGAGGCAATTCTTGCCTAGTGGCTGTTACCACACAACTGGAGTAATTCCAAGGATGCTCAATTTCTTCTTAGAATCCACGACAGGAAGCTGTCAGGAGCAGACAGGTCTCTAATCAAAATGAACATTAATATATAAATATTTGTAGCGTCAGTTCTATGGACTTCTGATGTTTTGAAAACCAAATATCCATGTAAGGTAACCTGGACTGTTGTCTGTTCGCTCCTCTCAGCTATTTCTAAATAAAATATGGAAAACACCCTAACAATAAACTCAAAAATATGAATTTGCTATAGTCCCTTAACTCATAGGTTAACCGTCCCAAATCAGTTAAAAAGGTTAAAAAAGGACTGGGTCTAGGCATTGTATTCCTAAATGTGTTATACAGGCACAATGCCCATGAGCGTATCAATATTCATCTCATTTTTATATTAATAAGAGGCTCATACCAATGAAAACCTTAAATTTGAGATAAAAGTAAATTTTGTACCATTTAAGAAATTATAACTTCATCTTGATAATAATTATACAGATTTCTACCAATAGGTTATGGCTATGCAATAAGTCCTAGCTAATCCCCTCGTTCCAACAAAACCACTACTTGTCCCTAGAAAGACAGACCATTATTAACCACATTAGTCCCCAAGCTCAGGGAATATGGGCTTTGACTCTTCTTTAACTTCTTCAAGCTGATTAAGGGCGTTGAGATTTTAGAAGAGGGGTGGGGGGAAGAGTAAGTTGATAAGCCTCTGATGCTGTGTCTTCACTGAATCCAGATGGAATTCCAGGACATCAGAGGTTTGGGCAGGTCTGCTCAGTATGCTTGATGAGTAGATACACCAAGGCTGTGTATTCTGCAATATACAATTCTCAGAACAAGTTTTAGTATCAAGAAAAAAAATTTCCCACCCCCAGGGGGCTGACATTTTTTAAAAAGATGTTGGTTCTGAAGACTTTTTTTCCCCCACTTGTTAAAATTGGTTGTAGTATTTACATTTCAGATTTTATCCCCTTAGCCTACTTCCTCCCACCACCCAGAAACTTCCTATCCCATCACCCTCCTCATGATTCTATGAGGCAGTGACCGCACCTACGCCCCCTCCCCACCCTCACATCCCCCCCCCCCACTGTGTGTTCATTTTTTTTTTATGGGACCAAGAAACTCTTCTCCCACCTATGTCCGACAAGGCCATCCTCCCCTACATATACCTCTGGAGTCTTGGGTCCCTCCCTATGTGTTCCCAGGCTGGTGGTTTAGACCCTGGGGGGGGGCTCTGGTCGTTTGGTATTGTTGCTTTCCACCTGGGGTCAATAACCCTTTCTGCTCCTTCAGTCCTCTCACTAAGTTCTCCATTGGGAAACCCCTGATCATATCAGTGGTTAATTGTGAACATTTTCCTCTGAGTGTGTTAGTCTTTGGCTGACCTCTAAGGAGACAGCTATATCATGTTCCTCACATTATGCACTTCCAGCCATCCACAACAGTGTTTAGATTAGGTGGCTGTACATGGGGTGAATACCCAGGTGGAATGGTCTCCTGATGGCCCCTCCTTCAGTTTCTGTTCCATGTTTTGTTTCCCTATTTGCTTCCTTGAGCATTTTTGTTTCTCGTTCTAAGTAGAACTGAGGCATCCCCTCTTGGTCTTCCTTCTTCATGAGCTTCATGTGGTCTGTGGGTTGAGTCTTCGCTAATCCAAGCTTTTGGGCTAACATCTGTGGAGATATGTTTATGTAACTATCTTCTTTTGGGGTTTTTGGAAGATTACTTTCTTGCTTTTTCTAGGTTGTAGTTTCCCTCCTTGTGTTGGAGTTTTCCACCAATTATTCTTTGAAGTGCTGGATTTGTGTTGAGATACTGTATAAATTTGGATTTGTCATGGATTATTTTGGTTTCTACATCAATAATGATTGACAGTTTTGCTGGGTATAGTAGTCTGGGCTGGCATTTGTGTTCTCTTAGGGTCTGTATGATATTGATCCAGGATCTTCTGGCTTTTATGGTCTCTGGTGAGAAGTCTGTTGTAATTCTTATAGGTCTGCCTTTATATGTTACTTTGCCTTTTTCCCTTACTGCTTTTAGTATTTTTTCTTTGTTTTGTACATTTGACGTTTTGACTATTATATGGCGGGAAGTATTTCTTTTCTGGTCTAAACTATTTGGAGTTCTGTAAGCTTCTTGTATATTTATGGACATCTCTTTCTTTAGGCTAGGGAAATTCTCTATAATTTTGTTGAGGATATTTACTGGTCCTTTTAGTTGGGAGTCTTCCCCCTCATCTATACCTATTATCCTTAGGTTTGGCCTTCTCATTGTGTCTTGGATTTCTTGTATATTTTGGGTTAGTAGCTTTTTGTATTTTGCATTTTCTTTGACAGTTGTGTCAATGTTTTCCATGATATCTTCTGCACATGAGATTCTCTCTTCCATCTCTTGTATTCTGTTGGTGATACTTGTGTCTATGACTCCTGATCTTTTTTTTAGGTTTTCTATCTCCAGGGTATTGTCCCTTTGTGATTTCTTTATTGTTTCTACTTCTATTTTTAGATCCTGCATGGTTCTGTTTAATTCCTTTGCCCGTTTGGTTTCATTTTCTTGCAATTCCTTAAGGGATTTTTGTGTTTCCTCTTTAAGGGTTTCTATCTGTCTACCAGTGCTCTCCTTAAGTTCTTTGAGAGTGTTATTTATGTCTTTCTTAAAGCCCTCTATCATCATCATGAGAAGTGATTTTAATTCTGATTCCTGCTTTTCTGGTGTGATGGGGTGTTCAGGGCTTGCTCTGATGGGGGAGCTGGGTTCTGATGATGCCATGTAACTTTGGTTTCTGTTGCTTATGTTCTTGCTCTTGCCTTTTGCCATCTGGTTAACTCTAGTGCTGCCTGTACTTGCTGTCTCTGACTGAAGCTTGTCTTTCTAGTTATCTAGCTTGTGTTTGATCTCCTAGGGTCCAGATGTCTCTGTGATCTTTTCCAGCTGTACTGATTATAGTGGTACCTCTAGGATGCCTCAGGATATGGTGCCTCCAAGGTAGTAGTCCAGCTAGGTGTCTGCTGTTCTGGGTGCAGTGTCTCCTCTAGAATATCTCAGGATATGTTGTCTGAAGCTCTGAGTTCATTTGTTCCTCTGTGGCTCTGGATTGAGTGGACCTTCCAGTATGTCTCAGGTGGAATCCGGGGTCCACACAACAGCAGACCTGGCAGAGGTCTGATCCAGGCCTCAGATCTGAGAACTAGTTTCTAAGACACTGTCCAAGTTAGAGCGCCTGGGATCTCTGCTTCCTCTGGGTTCTTGGAGGTTGGGGACAGAGCTGCCACCCAAGATCTGCTCAGTGCTCTGGCCCAGACTGGAAGGAACCAGTGTTCCAGGCCGGGAGTGACTTCCTGGGTCCTTTTGGTTCCCAGTTACTCCCTGTTTAGGGCGGGCCCTGCTGTCTGCTTACCTAAGATACTGCCTGAGTTCGAGCGCCTGGGATCCCTGCTTCCTCTGGGTTCTTGGAGGTTGGGGACAGAGCTCCCACCCAAGATCTGCTCAGTGCTCTGGCCCAGACCGAGGTTTATATCTTATAATGACTTTTACAGTTCTATTTTTAATAATTTGTTTTCTTCTTTTCCCCTTTTTGTTTCCTTGGCTAAGATTTGTCAATCTAGCATAACCCTTAAAAGCATCAACTATTATCTGTGCTTTTATTATCCATTTTATTAATTTTATCTTATATTTAACATTTCTCTTCTCTTGATTTTGAGATTCTCTTGTTCTTGTTTTCCTAAGAACTTGGGATACATTAACTATCTGTCTGATTTTCTGATTTTTATTGTTGAGAATCTAAATTTATAAAGTGTCTTAGAATCATTTTAGTAGAATATTACAAGGTCTGCTATACTATGTGCTAAGTTTTCACTAGGAAGAATTTTTAAATCCAACACTTCCAATTTCTATCGTCACAAACCATTCAAAATGTATTGTTCAACCTCCATGTTTGCATATTTTCTGCATTTCTGTTAATACTGAACCCTTGATACATTCTACTGTAATTAGATAAAATATTATATGAATACAGCTTAAATAAATATGAATTCAAAAGTGAGTATGATATCTTTAGCAGAGGAAATTTCAAGAGCACATATCACTAGGGTATGGCATGTTCACTGCTCAATTGTCTTATTCACATCTTTAGTGAGATAGACCAGAAAGAGGAAATATACTGTTGACAAGGAAATTAGTGTTAGCTTAAAATTTCAGATATGAGTGGTACAGATAAAACTTTTATGAGTGTAAAAGAGATATTTGTTCATCAAAAAGAAATCTACTTATCCCTAAAACAATGGGAAAGGTGTCTTGAAGGCAACATTCTAGCTTTTCATGACTATCTTGTGAAATAAAAATTTATTAGAATCGAGAGAGGCTGAACTTAACACTGAATGTGTTTTCTGCTGAAGACAAAATACATTAGGGAAATGTGTGCACAGGTTCAGCAGAAAAGGTTTATAGAGGACACAGCAACTATATCATGTGGGACCAGACTACACATTGAGATGCAGCAGAACTTGGCAGTATTGTCTACTTTGTTCTGATTTTGCAGGAATTCAAAATACAACAGTTGCAGAATTATGTAGACTTGTACCTGAGATCAAGAAAGCCACTTGGAACAGACAATGTGAGGCAGGGTCACATTTCTCAGAAAGGAGGCCATTTGTGACGCTATTAAGGTAAAGTCTAATATGCACTATAGACTTCTGGATGTTGGCTATGACAGAAACATGGGTTATCCATTAATGCAGGAAGGTGGCATGACTGAAGAAATGGAGTGCTCAAACCTCTCTGTGACCTCACAATGCCAACATCAGTTACAAAGTCTGAATATGAAGCTACACAGTTTGGTGTTAGACTGTGTTTATTATTCTGGTGTGGTCTTTCCTTGTTATCTTGGTATCAATCTATTTAAAGTAGAAATAGTTATTTTATGTCATTATATACAGAAAGCATGTAACATTGATTTTATTATAAAGAAGCTGACAATAAAGAATCATACTGACTCTCAGAAGACTTTGGATTTGGACCTTTGAACAACTCAAGACCTCTCAACTTTTGGAGACCATTAAGATGAACTAAATACATCATCTAAATTGGAAACTTGTTTGACTTTGGTTCATAAAGTTTAGCCACTCAGAGTGTGCTTATACTTTGTTCCCAAAACTTGTAACAGTTCAGTTTGTGAGCCTCAAATATCTACACTAATATTCAACAAATATGTTCACTCCTCAAAAGCAGAGTTTATATCATTTCATAACATGCTTGTGTGTTGCCTCCCAAACCGACCAGCTGACAGAAGACAACAGACACGGGATCTCCTTCCCAACACGGTTTATTCAGGAACCTTGAATTACCGCAAAAGCCCACAAGCTCTAGCTCCCAGCCCTTAAATCTGTGTCCTCTCCAATCAGAACCTGCCACAAAGTCATTCTCGATTGCTGAAGAGCACATACGTCACATGGCCCGATCTTACGTAATGATGAACAAGCAAAATGCATGCACAGTAAACCCTAGCCTATGTGCCACCCAGGCTTCCTGAAATGGTGAACCAACATGCCAGGGGCGTCTGGCACCCAGCCAGGTGCCATCTTGAGTTCCACTCCCCACATCTCCCCCTTTTTGGTTGTTTTTTTGTTGTTTTTTTAATTTTATTTATATTTTATTTACATTTAAGATGCCATCCCGTTTCCCCTCCCTAGAAAACCCCTGTCCCATGCCCCCTTTCCTTTTTGCTTTTATACAATTTTTTAAAATGTTAATCAAAGGATTTATAAGTTAGGTAATGCTCAATCAGAAGCGTAACCCAATACCCAACCTAGATATAAAAACTATCTTTGACTGGTGGAGACATGTGAACATCTACCTCCATGCCCCCTCTCTTTCTCTCTCTCATCACCTAGCTTCTCCTCTCCTTTATCTTCTCTCGTTACTCCATCTCGTCCTCTCAGTACTCCTTCCCACTTAGCTCCTCCTACATATCACTCTTCCTGTTAAAGTAAAACTTTTCTCTCATAATACAATTAGAGCATACTTATTCCTAATTGTACCAGTGAGGTACAAGATAGTCCTAATACCCAGTCCATCATTTTGTTGACTAACCAGAACCTCTGTCATCTCTTCTAACTAAAACACTTACTTTTGATCCTGGCTTTTTGGCTTTAGAATGAATGTCAGCTGAAAACCATCTACTCAGATCTTTTCTCTCAAAGTAAATAGCCAGGATTGGCTATGAGACTATAGGTCTTCAACCCTGTCAGAAATCCAGAATGACTGAGTTAACTGAAGTTATGGGAAGCACTAAACATAGCTTCTAAAACTTAGCCAATTTATAGAGACCACTGAACACCTGAAAAGCCCCTATACTACCGAATGTTGGAGCATCAAATCTTCAGCCTTCTGGCCCAGAGTCATCTGACAGACCTTAGTGATGCAGGATTATTAAGGGCTGATTACTCTGTCTAGGCAGATATAATCAGTTGACTATTCTGCATGTGTGACCTTTTCTGGACAATAATTTGTCTGTAGATGGAAAGCGGCAATTCTTGCCTAGTGGCTGTCACTGCACAACTGGAGTATCTCCAAGGATGCTCAATTTCTTCTTAGAATCCACGACAGGAAGCTGTCAGGGGCAGACAGGTCTCTAATCAAAATGAACATTAATATATAAATATTTGTAGGGTGCCTCCAGACTCAGTTTTCAGAGGGGAGCAGATCGGCTGGGAGACTGTTAGAGCCACTGGTATCTGGGCCAGAGGTGGAAAGACATCTCCCTCTTTTTATATTGATTTGATGAGAAGTCTCACCGACCTCAGACAAAAAGAGGATAGGGTACTCATTACCATTTTCTAACAGGGGGTGGGGGGTTAGAGATCTGATCCCCATCAGAATGACAGGTATGGAACATTGTAATGATTTTCAGACCTCTGTCATTGTGCAGTAGGTTTACTAATCATACCCGTCCCGATGCCTTTTCATGGGGGAAGAATTTTGGTGTCAACCTCCATGCAATCAGGCATATCCCTCAGGGAATCTACCTTGATATAATTCAAGGACATCCCTTGCAGTGCCACCTGACACCCTGTGATTACTGGTACACAGAGCCCTCCTCAAAACTGCTGGGCAAGGGTCCTTCTCATCAAACCATATATCCATATCAATTTTTTTCAATCATATTTAGCCATACTTGCGGCGACTGTCCCAGCTCCACTGCTGCAAATGCCTGTACCATCAGGGCTTGATCATGGGCATGTCTAACTCTCATGCGACACAGACACCAGAATGCTAAGCAACTGATAATTAGAAGACACAGAGCTAAGGCTCCCAAGCCTGCCCATTCCCTTAGATGAAAAACTGTCCGTAGAATCCAATCAGCCATGCCAGATGTGAAGGACACATCCACTCGAACAGAACTGATGGTAACAATAGACTGCCGTAGTATCAAAGAAGATCATCCATCGCCTCGAACCAATTTCCTGTAAGATACTAAGAAATATTTCTTGACAATTATGCTGCATAACTAACATTCTCAAACTTGACCGTGGTCACACACAACCCAGAATACTTCCATTGACACCTTAGCTGAGCCAATTCCATTAAGACATTCACATGTTCTTGCACCAGATCAACTCTCTGGTTCAGTAACAAAATTCCAGCTTTAAGCTGGCTGTTGATATTGCTTTGAGTATCTAAGGCTTGCGCCACAGAAGCAGAAATATTATTGACTGCTGCCGCAGTCTGACCAGTGGTAGTCAATGAACTGACAGCCGTTGTAGCCGCCACTGCAGATACTGTAATGGCTTTTATAATAGTAGCAGTAATACCAAACTCTCTTTTAGTTCTCAAAAGGGTCATAGTTGATGGTGCCTCTCAATGATTTCCCTTTTTGCACTTCGGGCATAAACCTGGAGTTCGGCTTCTTTGATCCTGATTACCCTGCAGCTGTGGGCATTGACACTTCAGGTGTCCTGGCTGCCTGCACTTAAAGCACGCATTATTATTTGCTGCACCTGTACCTCGAGTCATTTGCATACCATAGGGGCTAGCCCTGCATTAGATAAAGGTCCTCCTATTTCCCTATGAATTTTCATATTTAGACCAACCAAAATTTTCTTGTCTTTCTAGCTGTAATTTCAAGAGAAAAGCACTTTGTCACTGAGATTTTTCTAAGAAAGACAATTCTTCTTTATCATAGAAGCCAAAAAGCTGCTGGGCCTTTTAAAAGCAGCTTATGCTGACAGTTCCTGGAAAGGTTTTTCCAGCTCAGCTCAACTCTTAGCTACAGGTGTAGGGTAACTTATCAACCTCTGCTGTACATTTTAAGACTGCCTTTCAAACCAAGGTAAACTAGATCAAAGGCTGGATGAAGCAGTTTTAATGATCTTTTCTTTTGAACATGAAACATAGAACAGCATTCATGCATTCAGACAATGAAACAAAGACAATTTGACACATGTGGACATTGGTGCACCAAGGACAAGACAATAAACAAAGAAAGCAGAACTAAGGATTTCTCCTGTGGAAGAGAGAAACTCAAGACATCTCCTGAATTTTCTCTTGTTCCTAGGAGAGCTCTGAAACAGCCTTTTCATTCTTTTTTGCTGACACAACCCAGAGGGAGAACAACTGCTTTTCAAAACACTTTTTTTCTCTGATATTCAAGATGGTCCATCTACCTTGTCCTAAAAGCATGTCCTGATCCCATTGTTGCTGTCTGGCTGCCTGATTGTGAGCCACATATTCAGCTGAATATTCTATGAAATAGGCTTTCCAATCTAAATATTGGCCAGGTGTTAAGCAGGCCCGAGCAAGCCTTGTACCCACAAATTTTCAATAGAAGAAATTATACCAATGAAATCCTTGAATTTGCATCAGCTTAGTAACAATTATACAGATTTCTACCAATAGATTATGGCTGTGTAATCAATTTTACCTCTTATTTCCTGTTCCAATAAAACCATTACTTTTCCCTAGCCTAATATTAACCACCTCAGTCCCCAAGTTCAGGGAATTGGGGTGCTGACTCTTCATTAACTTCTTCAAGCTGAACATGGGCGTTGAGATATTAGAAGAGGGATGAAGGGAAGGGTAAATTGATAAGCCTAGGATGTCTGTGTTAACTGCATCCAGCTGAAAGTACAGGGCATCAGTGAACATGCAGGTGATAAGATTCATTCACCAAAGCTGTGTATTTTGTAATATACAAATCTCAAAACAAGTTTTAGTATCAAGATAATTATTTTGTTTGATTCTCTGGAATCTAGTCTTCTGGAGCTCTACTTCTGTCATGTCTGATCCATATAATTCTGGAAGATATAACTACTACCTTAATGACCTCATCAGAAAACTCATAGAAAAACCTTTTTTTTCCAAATTAGCCTTTCCTTAATCCAGTAACCAGAAAAACCTTTACATTGAGTTTTTATCCAGAGGAAAAATATAATTATACAATTCAGAATCACACCCATTTTAAAAGTTAAATCAATTAACATTATCATTCTTGAACTTTTCGTTCCTTGGCCATCTTAAGATCCTTACCCGAAACTGAAACCTCATCCACGGCCTGTAAGAACTTTTCCAAATTAGCCTTCTTAAGCCCTACTCCTTTCGATTTTTCTGCTTAACTTGTCCCAAAACCGGGAACTTTATAGAACTTGTCCCAAAACTGGGAACTTCATAGTCTCTAAACTGAGAAGTTATCCTTGTCCTATCCTTGTCCTACTTACCTGGGAACTTTATAGTCTCTGAACTGAGAACTTATCCTTGTCCCCTTTACCTGGGAACTTTATAGTCTCTGAACCGAGAACTTATCCTTGTACCATTTTCCTGGGAACTTTACCAGCTAGCTGCCCTGACCATGTTGGGTTCTGAAGTTCCCCTTATGGGCCACCACTTGTTGCCTCCCGAACCGACCAGCAGACAGAAGACAATGGACACGGGATCTCCTTCCCAACACGGTTTATTCAGGAACCTTGAATTACCGCAAAAGCCCACAAGCTCTAGCTCCCAGCCCTTAAATCTGTGTCCTCTTCAATCAGAACCTGTCATGCGGTCATTCTCGATTGGTGCTGAGCACATACGTCACATGGCCCGATCTTACGTAATGATGAACAAGCAAAATGCATGCGCAGTAAAGCCTAGCCTATGTGCCACCCAGGCTTCCTGAAATGGTGAACCAACATGCCAGGGGTGTCTGGCACCCAGCCAGGCGCCATCTTGAGTTCCACTCCCCACACTTGTGTTGCATATTATACCTTCATGGCTGCAAAATCACTCCTCACCATTAGAAGCAGTGCAACTGTAGTTTCTCTATACAAAGTTTCACTCCAGACAGGTGTGCTTCTGTTACTCCATGAGCATGCATAACTCAGAAATTGAAAACATTGACACAGTAAACTACAATCTCATGCACTGGACTCTGGGGCTGCTTTTGTAAATTGTATAATTGTGTAGTAGTGCCTGATTCCATGATCCCTATCTGAGATCATGTACCATAGAATATGGAGCAATGCAAGATCTGTGTCAAGATTCATGAGCACTAGATTTGTCCTGAATCATAATCCTGGCTTTCTTTTTCTTCCAGAAATATTTATACTTGGCTAAAAGTTACCAATGAAAGCATCAGATTAAACTGCCTCATAGAAACAATGCTTTTGTTGCCAATGTATATAGCTATAGTCATTTTACTCTAGCCTATGCCCCAGAGTTTGGCTTCATGATCAAAATATAGGTGCAATTCACCAGAAAATAATATAGTTATTATCGTGATGCTACACACAAACTTAACTCATCATCAAAAAGGATATCTTTAGCCATTATTCTCTCAGTGACAAAAAAAATGAAAAACAGAAAATCACTATCAGTTTTTATCATCACAGACATTAATGTTTGTGTTAATGTTAATGTTAACACCATTAACAGCCACTGGGGATGCTTGCAGTAATTACGTAAAATATTAGATATTTTCTCTAATATTCAGATTTTTAGATTTTTTAAAAATTAAGTGAATGCAGAAGAAAGACAATTTGGAAAAGAAATATGATGAGTAGGATAGGGAATGGAATTAAGAGATGGTAATTAAAGAGGTAACTAGCATCAAAGTATATTAATAATGCATATAAATATATAACTCCTGGGCACACAGCCAATAGACTTTCTATCCTAGTACAAGGATATTTGTCCATCCATATTCATTGCTGCTCTACTCACAATAGCCAGAAATTGGAACCAACCTAGATATTCAACAGATGAATGTCTAAAAAAATGTGGTACATATACACAAGGAAATAATACTGAACTTTAAAGAACAAAAAAATCATGAAATTTTCAAATAAATGAATAGAAGTAGCAAAAGACTACTGAGTAAGGAAATAATCCTAGGAAGATCAAGGGTGAATGTAATCCTAGTTTCAAATCTTTTGTTTTGTGTGTTTACACTGGAGGACAAGCACAACTACAAACTAGAAAACTAAAAAGTGGCCTATTGGGGAACATGTTAAGGAAGGGAATATAATAGATTATATGTAAAACATAGAGCGTTGGAATCCTTAGAGAAGAAAAGCTTAAGAGGGTGAGAGCACCAGAGAATAAGGAGAAGCAAAGGAAGGAAATGGAGGACTAAAACAAAGAAAGAGAGTGCTAAAACTCATATGAAGGACTAATATCTTCATATCAGCTTTTTAAAAAATGAAAGTGTAGTAGAAAATATGTGAAATAACAGACAAGGGACATGCTGAGAGTTAAAAGATAATAGAGAGATGGGAGTGAGGAAATTTTGGAGATGTATGGTAACCAAAAACTATGGTTATATGTAAAGGCCTTATGAAAACACAGTAGCTCATAAACTAATTTCAAAATAAAGCTTAAAATTTTTAATAGAATTCAAACTACATGGTAAGAATCTACTGATGAAGACACCACATACTTTGGCCCCAGAACACATAAAATTCATTCTCAAACAGACTAGAAAACTTCTTCTCTGCTGGTTAGATTTCACAGTGCTAGAAGTACAGGCTGCTGGATGGAAAAAGACAACAATGGTCTCACCCAACTATACAATGTGTACTACAAAACCATCCTTTCAGCCAAGATGTGTAACATGCAAGTTACGGGGTAACCAATTACTCTATGATAAGACTTGAGGTCTCCTCCATAGAAAGAAATTTTCTGCATGGTACAGGAATTCTGGTCAGATTCTGATAGATATCATAGACCCTAGGGTAGAATGTTATTATTCCTTTACTAAATGGTCATACTGTCTGTCAAATTGTCATATAAATATTTATATTTATACCTATATACCCAGGTTGCTGCTCCCAACCTTGATGGAGAAGTTTTTGTTCACAGATATTTTTTTTGCAGTCGGCAAGTCAATGGAGAAATGCATAATTAGTCAAAGTGCTGAGAACAACAGACTAGATTGTTTGTCCTAGAGGAAACATCTATACTAACACCAATAGCACCAAGGCTCAGGAAGCACTGTAGAATGGAGGCCTAAAGCAAGTAAGAACTGGAGGATCGTAAGAAGTGTTGTGAAATGCTCTCTTCTGGAAATGATATGGCTATAGCAAGCATGAACTCATAGCAGCCATGGTTATCTACCAAAGGCCTACAAAACATTAAGCCAGACAAAATCTTGGCATAAACAGGGTAGGTGTACTCTAAGCCCCACCCCTTACTGGGGAATTATTTGCAGTGTATAATTTCCAGGGGAGGGAATATCATCATTTTTGGAAAGTGTGACTACTTTTTAATGTTCTAGTAGATAGATAGCCTTATGCCCTTGCACATATGACAGTACCAATTAGACTTAGTGTGTTATTGAAAACAAACACAAAGTAGGGTGGGAAATATATTGATTAGCACAAAGGAGACATTGCATGTAGGAAATGGAGTAAATATGACCTTACTTCATTATATACATGCATAAAATTCTAAAATAAAAGAAAAAATTAAAGAATTAAAATAAAAGTGACTATTTTCTATGTAACCTCAACAAAAGCAATAAAATGTCAATAGAAAGTAACATTAAATTCATTCCATTAGGTCATGTTTATCCTGAAACTAAATGTACACAAGAACATTATAAGAAAAAATATTGTAGGTAAAATATTTGATGACCACAAATTAAAAAATGCTAAATACCAAAAAATAAACTCAATAGTACATTAAAATCATTCTCTGTGTTCCACTGTAATTTATGAAAAGTATACAGAGACAATTCAATAAACCAATAAATGTAGCATGAAGCACCATAACAGAATAAGCAAACAGAATATAATCTCAATAGAAGCCAAAATATTTTTTATAAATTTTAACATCATTTCACAGCAAAACCTCAAAGTAAATTCGGGAGCAATGTATTTCAACACAATAAATTTCACACATGACAAGTCAGTAACTGATATATTTCTTAATAATTGAAATTTTAAAGGATTCTGTCTAAAATGAGGAGAAAATTAAAAATGTCTAATCATCATTTCTAGTTCATATAGTACTAAAATGTCCTACCATGTTGGGCCTAACACGAGGTCTAATCTCCATTCCACCTTCACCCTTCAGTCACATACACAGGTGTAGGGCCCTAGGGCTCGAACGAACAGGCCCTAGAGAGATTTACATACTAATGAAGTACCTGAAGGCCAGAGGTGGAGCCATTAAACATTCCTCCCCAGCCCCTCCCCCCTTCTCCCCTCCCCTTTTTAACTAAGGTCGATCCTGGGTTTAGGGGGGTATGCATCCAGATCCATCCACCATCTGCCATGTGAATAAACCAGTTTTGGAAACCCAAGGGCTTCCTCGTGTGTTGGTGCCGTGCTGCTATGAGGAACTGTGAGGAGCCGGGGAGAGGCTTTTAGTTAATGAGCAGCCAGGCCCAACTTCCAGCTGGAGGAACCCGGAGCGTTCCCAGCCGAGGACGCACAGCATGGCAGGAGGAACCCTGGGATCCCCAGCCCCTTTTCCCAACACTACCACAGTAATTCAAGTGGACAAGATACAACAAAGCAGTTCAAACAGAAAAAGTAAAATTGTATTTTTGGTGCTGATATAATCTTATGAAAAGAATACCTTGCTTCCGGTCTGGGCCAGAGCACTGAGCAGATCTTGGGTGGCAGCTCTGCCCCCAATCTCCAAGAACCCAGAGGAAGCAGGGATCCCAGGTGCTCTAACTCAGGCAGTATCTTAGGTAAACAGACAGCAAGGCCTGCCCTAAACAGGGAGTAAGTGAGACCCACAAGGACCCAGGAAGTCACTCCTGGCCCAGAACACTGGTTCCTTTCAGTCTGGGCCAGAGCACTAAGCAGAACTTGGGTGGCAGTTCTGTCCCCAATCTCCAAGAACCCAGAGGAAGCAGGGATCTCAGGTGCTCTAACTCAGGCAGTATCCTGTCATAGCTTGAGCACTGAGCAGATTTTGGGCCCCAGTGCTTACCCCAGTAGCTACACCCACCCCACAAATTCAGATACAACCAAGAAAATAGGAAAGACAGGCTGCAGTCAGGGACAGGGCAGGTAGCACTAAGGAGATACAGATGGCAAAAGGCAAGCGAAAGAACATAAGCATCAGTAACCCAGGGTACTTGGCATCATTAGAACCTAGTTCTCCCACACAAGGAAGTCCTGAATTCTCCATATCACTAGGAAAGCAAGATTCAGATTTAAAATCACTTCTAATGATGATGATAGAGGACTTCAAGAAGGACATAAATAACACTCAAAGAATTTGAGGAGAACACAGGTAAACAGGTAGAAGACCTTAAAGTGGAAACACAAAAATCCCTTAAAGACTTACAAGAGAACACAACCAAACAGGTGAAGGAATTGAACAAAACCATCCAGGACATAAAAATGGAAGTAGAAACAATCAAAAAATCACAAAGGGAGACTTCCCTGGAGATAGAAAACCTAGGAAAGAAATCAGGAGTCATAGACACAAGCATCACCAACAGAATACAAGAGATAGAAGAGAGAATCTCAGATGCAGAAGATATCATAGAAAATATTGACACAACTGTCAAAGAAAATGCAAAATGCAAAAAGTTCTTAACACAAAACATCCAGGAAATTCAGGACACAATGAGAAGAACAAACCTAAGGATAATAGATATAGATGAGAGTGAAGATTCCCAAATTAAAGGGCCAAGAAATATCTTCACCAAAATTATAGAAGAAAACTTCCCTAATCTAAAGAATGAGATGCCCATAAACACACAAGAAGCCTATAGAATGCCAAATAGACTAGACCAGAAAAGAAATACCTCCTGTCACATAATAATCAAAACACCAAGTGCACAAAACAAAGAAAGAATAATAAATGCAGTAAGGGAGAAAGGCCAAGTAACATATAAAGGCAGACCTATCAGAATTACACCAGACTTCTCACCAGATGCTATAAAAGCTAGAAGATGCTGGACAGATGTCATACAGACCCTAAGAGATCACAAATGCCAGCCGAGGCTACTATACCCAGCAAAACTCTCAATTACCATAGATGGAGAAACCAAGATATTCCACAACAAAACCAAATTTACACAATATCTTTCCACAAACCCAGCATTACAAAGGATAATAGCAGGAAAGCTCCAATACAAGGAGGGAAATTATACCCTAGAAAGAGCAAGAAAGTAACCCTCTTTCAACAAACCCAAAAGAAGATAGCCACACAAAGATAACTTCACCTCTAATAACAAAAATAACAGGAGACAACAATCACTGTTCCTTGATATCTCTTAACATCAATGGACTCAATTCCCAAATTAAAAGACATAGGCTAATGGACTGGATACATAAACGGGACACAGCATTTTACTGCATACAGGAAACCCATCTCAGTGACAAAGACAGACTCTACCTTAGAGTAAAAGGCTGGAAAACAATTTTTCAAGCAAATGGTCCTAAGAAACAAGCTGGAGTAGCCATTCTAAAATCTCCAGCCCGAGAACACAAAAGGAGGGACTCATGGCTCCACCTGTATAGGTAGTTGAGGGTGGCCTTGCCAGGCATCAGTGGAAGTAGACTGCCTAAGTACCTGAAAATTTGGATTCCCTAGTGTTGGGGAATTTCAAGAGCAGGGAGATGGGAATGAGAGGATGAGGGTGCACACTCTCATAGTAATTGGAGGAGGGAGGATGGGGTAAGGGGTTTGTCATCAGTGGAAGTAGAGGGCCTTGGTACCTGAAAGTTTGGATTCCCTAGTGTTGGGGAATTTGAGAGCAGGGAGGATGGTGGGAGCACACCCCCCTAGAAACTCCCAGAATTATATGGATTAGACAATGACAGAGGCAGGCCGCCAGAAGACTAGATCCCAGAATTCAAACAAAAAATTATCTTGATACTAAAATTTGTTTTGAGAATTGTATATTGCAGAATACATAGCCTTGGTGTATCTACTCATCAGGCAACCTGAGCACACCTGCTCGAACCTCTGATGTCCCGAAATTCCAGCTGGATGCAGTAAAGACACAGTGTCAGAGGCTTATCAATTTATTCTTCCCCCAACTCCTCTTCGAATATCTCAACACCCATAATCAGCTTGAAGAAGTTAATGAAGAGTCGGTGCCCCTATTCCCTGGGCTTGGGGACTGGGGTGGTTAATATTGGTCTGTCTTTCTAGGGAAAAGTAGTGGTTTTGGTAGAACAGGGAGGATTAGCTAGGATTTCTTGCATAGCCATAACTTACTGGTAGAAATATGTATAATTGTTATTAAGATGAAGTTATAATTTCTTTAATGGTACAAAATTTACTTTGATTTCAAATTTAAGGTTTTCGTTGGTATGAGCTTCTTATTAATATAAAAGTGAGATGAATATTGTTACTCTCATAGGCATTGTGCCTGTATAACACATTTAGGAATACAAGGCTTAGACCCAGTCCTTCCTTAACATTTTTAACTTATTTGAGATGGTTAGACTGTGAGTTAAGGGCCTATAGCAAATTGAGTTTATTGTTAGGGAGTTTTCTATATTTTCTTTAGAAATAGCTGATAAGAGTTAACAGACAACAGCCCAGATAGCCTTACATGGATAGTTGGTTTTCAAAACATCAGAAATCCACAGAATTGACATTACAAACATTTCTGTATTAAAGTTAATTTTGATTAGAGACCTGTCTGCTCCTGACAGCTTCCTGTCTTGGATTCCAAGAAGAAATTGAGCATCCTTGGAGTTATTCCAGTTGTGCAGTGACAGCCACTAGGCAAGAATTGCCTCTTTCCATCTACAGACAAATTACTGTCCAGAAAAGGACACACATGCAGAATAGTCGACTGATTATATCTGCCTAGACAGAGTAATCAGCCCTTAATAATTCTGCAGCACTAAGGTCTGTCAGATGATTCTGGGCCAGAAGGCTAAAGATTTGATGCTCCATTGTTCTGTAGTATAGGGACTGTCCAGGTGTCCAGCAGTCTCTACAAATTGGGTATGTTTTAGAAGGTATGCTTTGTGCTTCCCATAATCTCAGTTAACTCAGTCATTCTGGATTTTTGATGGGGTTGAAAACTTACATAGCCAATCCTTGCTATTTACTTTGAGAGAAAACATTTGAGTGGATGGTTTTCAGCTGACATTCATTCTAAAGCCAAGAAAAAAAAAGCCAGGCTCAGAACTAAGTCTTTTATTTAGGAGAGATGACAGAGGTTCTGCTTAGTCAACAAAATGATTTACTGGGTATTAGGTCTATCCTGCACCTTACTGACATAAATTAGTATAGTTATGCTCTAACTATATTTTGAGAGAAAAGGTTTATTTTAACAGGAAGGGTGATATGTAGGAGGAGCTAAGGTGGGAGGGGTACAGAGAGGAGGAGTAAGGAGAGGAGGAGGAGGAGGAGGAGGAGAAGGAGAGGAAGAGCTAGGTGATGAGAGAGAAAGAGAGAGGGGGACCAGACATGGAGGCGGATATTCACATGTCTCCGACAGTCAAAGATAGTTGATATATCTAGATTCCGTATTAGGTTACACTTCTGATTGATATTGAGCATTACCAAACTTATAAAGCTTTTGGTGGACATTAAAAAATTTGTATAAAAGCAAAAAGGAGAAGGGGTATGGGATAGGGGTTTTCTAGGGAGGGGGAATGGGGAAAGGGGATGGCATCTGAAATGTAAATAAAATATCCAATAAAAAATAGATTTAAAAAAGAGAATACCTTAAAGACACCACAAAACAGCTGGAGGGATGTGTCAGTGGGTAAAATATTCTTGCACCAAGCCTGACAACTTGAGTTTGATCCCTGAAATTTACATGGTGGAAAGAAAGAACCAACTCCTGCTAATTGCCATCTGATCTTCCGTTTTCATGGCTCAGGCATGCCTACATACAGGCACTTAGGTTCACACACAAGCATGTAAAAACAATGTAAAGCATTGGTTTTGTTTTGTTTTTGAGACTGACTCCAGACTCCTTGTTCAAGAACTTATTTTGTAGTCCAGGCTAGCCTTGAATTCACAGAGATCCACCTGCCCAGGTCTCCCAAGTAATGTAATAAAGGCATAAACCACTATGGCAGGCTTAAATAAATACTTTTAGAAGATTAATCAATATAGTTAAAGTTTCAGGTAGCAAACAACATACCAAATTCAGTAACATTTCAGTACACTAACCACAAGCTTGCTTTAAAAAAATTAACAGAGTAATATCATTTATGAGAATATGATAAAATATGCAGTGGTAAATTACTCAACATAGTAAAATATTTGTGAACTAAAAAGTACTGCAAAAACACTTATGATATTAAAAACAAACAAAAATATCTCATAATAGTTATACTACCTAATTCATGTAGGGAGTCAATAAAATTTCTATAAACATTTCAACCCATATTACTACAGAAATAGAAAAAAATCCTAAAATTTCATTGGAATCTAAAGAAACCATGAATAATCAAAAATATTTTGCTGGAGGTATCCACTATCCATTTTCAGAATCTATTTTGTAAATATATAGTAGTTAAAACATCATGTATACAAATTAAAACACAACCAACGTAACAGAATAGAAAACCTAGGATGGAACTGATTTATACATGGCTAAATGCTTTTTGACAAAGAGCCATGAACACAAAATTTAAAAAGAAAAGTCCATCAATAAATAATTCTGGAAAAATTAAATATGTGACATGCAGGAAAGTTAAATTACACCACGATTTTACACAGTTTGAAAAAAAAAAAAAAAAAACCCCGAAGGATTCAAAAATTAAATTTAAGACATACATTTTTAGATTTATACCAAGAATACATAATGGAAGAACTCCATGATGTTGGCCACAAAATAGTTTTGTTGCTCTTGCTGTTGTTGTTGGTGTTGTTATTGTTGCTATTGTTTTTAATGGCTAAGAAAGCATAGAAAACACAAAGCAAAATAAAGAAGATAACATCCATCGAAAGTGCTTGGTTAAAAACAATCAATAGAGTAAAAAAGCAAATTATTTCATTTCTTAGGCCTCAATACCTTACATTTATGAACAAATTTAGTATAGGAGTTTCTTATTATATTATTCCAGGAAAATGAGAAATCTGTGGACTGAAGAGATAAGTAAATGCTTGCTTGACATGTAGGATCTTCACTTGATATAAGAATGAAAGATATCAGAGGAATGAGGGGAATTCTTTAAAGAAGAAAATGTTAAAAGAGCAGGAAGACCCCAAAAATGTGAGGAATAATTAACAAAAGTGAAGAAAGACTAACAGTGTTACCCACTGTGTTGGTTAGTGTTTGTCAATTTTGATATAAATAACTGTCACTTAGATAGTGGAACCCCAACTGAGAAAATGTTGCCCCAGTCAGAATGTTCTGTAGGCAAATCCATGAGGGATTTTCTTGATTAAAGATTGAGGTGGAAGAATCAAGGCCACTGAGGGCAGTGCTACCTCTGGAAAGGTGTTCCTCATTCCATAAGCAAGCTTAGTGGGCCATTGACTCAAGAAGGCCAGTAAGCAGTGTTCCACTGGTTCTCAGTGATCTCTATTTCAGTGTCTCCAGATTCCTGCCCTGATTAAATTCCTGTCCTGACTTCCCTAATGATGGACTGTAAAATGTAACAATGTCTTTCATCCCTAAGTTGGTTTTGATCACTGTTGTATAAAAGCAACAGAACCTAAACTAAGCCCCTCACCTATGTTGCTAACTTTGACCAACAGCATCCAGAGGACATTTTCTGCCTTAGTCAGCTTCTGAAAAGTTCCTGCTAGCTAATATCTTGCCCTAGCAAAACACTCATAAGTCTCTAGATGTAGACACAATATAGTGAGTGAAATCCTCCTAATACAAAACAAATGATTTGACTCAATGTTTATATATACTGGAAGGTAGATAGTCCTGTTTTCCATAGAATAAATTGAAATACCTTCCATACATGCATGACAGATGTCATTTTTGGTCTGTATCAGGTTTTGTCTTATTCATCCTCTTTATAGTGATTTCTATTATTATATTTCTTGTCTCATTTCCTTTTATTCTTAAATTCATTTTCCTCATACTTTTCTAGCTTTTTCTCAGAAGCTTAGATTATTGACTTGAGAGATATCTTTTTTTTAAAACAGAAGCTTTTAGTTGCTATACTTTCCTTCTAAGATTGCTTTAACTACACCCTGCATATTTATATATTCAGTTCAAAGTGTTTTCTGATGATGGTTCTCTGCTGTTGGATATATAGACATATGTCAGTACTCTGTGTTGATTTTTTTCTTCATACTAAGTTACCAAATAAAAAGTTATGTTATGGGGATATTTTGAATTTGCTACAAATTCGTACTGTTTAACAGAAAATACTGTTAGTTTATTCTAATACTATATACTTATCTTTCTTTGTTGGGCTGCTGAGAACTATAAATAAAAAGTTCAGCTGGGAGTATAAGTGGTAGTAGAAGGCATACTGCTTTGTGTTCAGACACAGAAAGAAAGTTAAAAAGAACTTACCACTAAGTAAGATGCTTTTACTATATTTTCTAGGTAAAAACTTCAAACTAAAAATGCTTCATTCTATTTCTGGTTGCCTAAGGACTTTAATTGATTGGAAATTTCTGCATCTATCAAGATGGCCGTGTATTTACTTCTATTTTTTTCTAATTCATGGTGAATAACTATGGATTAGCTTTGTAAAATGTAAAATAAATTTTTTGTTCCTGTTTTCTCATAAAACATATGTATCATACTTCTTATATACTGTCAGCATTAATTTGGTAATGTTCTACTGAACATAACCATTCCTATGAACATAGAAGACATTCATAATCTTAAATTCTAGTAATGTCTCTATGGAAGTTTGATGCTGAAGCATTTTCTTTAGACATAAATTTTTAAAAAACACTTGTAATATGTTCTTCCTATTCTCTGGAAGAGTTTGCTCAATACCAAAGAAACATCTTGCACATGTGTTGAAAGAGGTTGCCAGCAAAGCCATCTGTGCCTCAGATTTCCATCAGAAATGTTTTAATAATGAAATAATTTTAGAAGAAATACATAAAACCATTGCTTTCCAATTTCTGATATGTATGAATTTCAGTGGTTCTACTTATTTAAATGGCAATGCTCTCATAAAATGTAGTTTAGGTCACAGCTATTAGAGTGTAGCAACATTGAGTAACTTCATAAAATATCCATTCTGCAGCTAATTCTTCAGTCTGCAAATCATTGTACAAAAAACCCATGTGTTATCATAGGTGACCTATCAAAGGTTTAAAATCCTTTAGAGTTGACCTGTAATTAAGTTCATAGACAGAAGATAAAGCACATAATGTCATTGCTTCTTGAGTCCCCAGTGACAAAACCATGAGATAGTACTTTGCAAAAAAAAAAAAATCATCATACATGATACTAGGGAACATAAGTGAAAGTGCAGCAAATAAATACGTGCTAATGCTTCAGTTGGATGTGTTTGAAAGATGGAAAAATGGTGACAGTGAGGAATAAGAAGAGATTTGAGCCTGCATGTGGCCACACTATAGAACATATTGGAAGTATTTGATAAGCTTTATTAAGCTATTTGTTTTCTCACTATTGATTTGTTTAAGCTCTCTATATATGTTGCTCATTGGCCCCTTACCATATTTATGGTTCATAAACATGTCATTTTGGTTTTCTAGATCATCTCTTCAGTCTGTTCATTATTCTTATTGTATAGAAGCTATAGAGTTATGTAATTTACCTGCTTTTGCTTCTGTTGCCCAAGTCTCTGTCACACTTCTCAAACATATCATTAAGACCATCACTTGAGCTTTCTCCCAGTGCTTTCTTTACTCTGCTAGTTTACAATTCTAGGTAATACATTTAATATTTAATCCACTTTATTTTTGTAGATAGTATAAATATAGGTCCAAATTCATTGTTCCTTTATTCTGTGAGTAGACATTCAATATTCCCCAAACTATTGTTTAAAGATTCTATCCTTTCAATTATTCTTTGATGTAAAAAATAAATTGCCCTTCATGTACAGATTTATGCCTGATTCTTTCTATTTTTACTGAGACACAATATTAGCACGTTTTTATGAGATATCATAATTTGGTGCCATGTGTAATAAAATAAAGATAAGCATTTTCATTTTTGTAGTAGTAAGAAACAATTTTAATTAATCATTATATTTACATCCCATTACATTGCCCCCTTCCAGTAACTCCTCCCACAGTTCCTCATCCATTCCCCTTTCCTTTGCCTCTGAGAGGGTGTTCCCATTCTCTTCCACCCCACGGGCATCCTCTGCCCTGGGGCATCAAGTCTCTCAAGGATTAGGATCATCTTCTTCCACTGAGGACAGAGGAGGCAGTTCTCTGCTATATATGTGCCAGGGGCCTCTGAATAGCCCATGTGTGCTGCCTGGTTGGGGATCCATCTCTGGAATCTCCCCAGGGCTATGAGTTAGTTGAGACTGCAGCTTTTCCTATGGGGTCATCTTCCTTTTTAGCTTCTTTAATCCTTCCCCCAATTCAACCATAGGGGTCCCTGACTTCAGTTCTATAGTTGGATGTAAGTATCTGCATCTGTCTCTATTAGCTACTGGTAGTGCCTGTCAGAGGACAGCCATGTCTATTAAGCACACCATAGCATCAGTAATAGTAATAATCTTTGGTGCCCCCTCATAAGATGGATCCAAGTTGGGCTGGTCACTGAACATCCTTTCCTTCAGTCTCTTCTCCATTTTCTTCCCTGCATTTCTTTTAGACAGGAACAATTTTGGGTCAGAAATTTTGACTGTGGGTTGGTATCCCCGTTCCTCCACTTGGGGCTCTGTATATCTACTGGAGGTTGACTCTGAGTTCACTCTCACCACAATTGGGCATTTTGGTTAAGATCACCCCCATTGATTCCTGGGTGTCTTTCATATCTCCGGTCTCTAGAACGTTCTAGAGGGTCCCCCTACCTCTCACCCCCAGAAGCTGCATATTCCTACTCATTCTCCTGGCTCTCTGGGCTTCTCTCCTGTTCCTCTTTTGTCTTCCCTCTCCCCTCTCCCACCCATGACCCTTCCTCCCTCTGCATCCCATGATTATTTTATTCCCCCTTCAAAGTGGAATTGAAGCATCTTCACTTGGGCCTTCTTTCTTGTGAAACTTCTTACTCTCTGTGGGTTGTATCCTGCTTATTCTGTATTTTTGGCTAATATCCACTTATCAGTGAGTATATACCATGTTTATCCTTTTTGGCTTGTGTTACTTCACTTGGGATAATATTTTCTAGTTCCATCCATTTGCTTGCAAAATTCATGATATCTTTGTTTTTAATAGCTGAATAGTATTGCATTGTGCAAATGAACCACATTTTCTGTATCCATTCTTCAGTTGAGGGGGTTCTGGGCTGATTCCACCTTTTGGCTATTACAAATAAGGCTGCTATGAACATAGTGGAGCATATGTCCTTGTTGTATGGTAGAATATCTTTTGGGTATACCCAGGTTGGTCTTCAGGTGGAACTATTTCCAATTTCCTGGGGAACTACGGGAGTATTTTCCAGAGTAGTTTGTACATGCTTACTATCCCACTAGCAATGAAGGAGTATTCCCTTTCTCCACATTGTGAGAAATTTTCTGTTTAGAAATGTACAAACTCATTTTCTCATCATTTTGAAATTCATTATAGATTGTTTTAGTCAATAGTCACCCTACTGTGCATTTTGAAAAACAAAAATAAATCCTTCTCTTATCAAAATTATATCTATGCTCCATGTTTCTTTCCTTTACTCATCAATGAAATTGGGATTTTAATTTCCACTAAATCAGTGGGAATGGGAATGTGCAGCATTTGTCATTTTATGTCTGCTTATTTATTTGACATAATGACACTCAGTTCCTAAAGATTATGTTCCTGAAAGTGTCAGGATCTCATTATTTTAAAAGCAGACTAGTATTACATTGTATATGATATTTTTCTTTATCCAGGCATCCAATAACAAGAATCTACAATAAGTCTCTATTATAGCTATAGCAAATAAACAGAATTACTAATATATTTTATATTGATGTTGTCTCCTTTAGACCTATATCTAGTAGTAGAATTTATGCATCAAATGGTTGTTCTGTTAATTCTTAATTCTTGAGCAATCTCTACAATGTTTCCCAGAATAACTGACTGTACTAACTTTCATTCCTATCAACAATATGTGAATTCCCTTCTTCACCTCCTTTCCAGCATTTGGTATGTTTTCTGATTTGATAGTGTGGTTTTGATTGTATTTCCGTGATGATTAATGAATTAATTAAATGTCCATATACTTCTCCATATGTATGTTTTCTTTAAGGGAGTAGCTATGTATACTTTAGTCTGTTTTTAAAACTGTACTGATATAACAGAGGATGGCCTTGTTGGACATCGTGGGAGGAGTGGCCCTTGGGCCTGAGGGACTTCATGCATACATGCATATGTGTGTGTGTGTGTGTGTGTGTGTGTGTGTGTGTGTGTGTGTGAAAAGCTTCTTATACAATTTACTGGAGTCCACAGGTATATTGGAAAATGTCATTAAAATATGCTAGGATATTGGTCTCCTCAGGCTTTGGGATGGCAAGTAGGACCAGGACTCAACTTTGAACCATACTGAGCCTCTGCTTGTGTTTACTGTACCAAGCTATATAAATATAGTTATGATTTTATATAATTCATATGTTAAAGTGATTCAGTAGCATTCTAAGGAAAAACCTATGAAAGTTCACCTGGATTTCCTATCATGATTCCATGGGAAAAATTATTTTCTCAGAAATAATACAAGATAATCAAATAAACAGTTAAATGAGGCCGGAAAATTTTACATGTAAGAGGTATTTAATACTTAGAAGATTCATCCACATGTCTAAACTATATGGTGATACAACTTAAGGTATGGCTTAGAGATGATCAGTTATTCCTCTTATTCTTCAAGTTGAATTTTGACTTGCCATCTTTGCAAATGGACTTTATATATTTGAGGAAAAAATTCTGTCTGTAAGTGACAGTCTCCTTTGGTGATGACAACATATAGTATGTCAAGTGATAAGCTAAAATAAACCAAGTAATTGCTTTTCCTACAATATCAGTGTAGAGAGGTTTTGAGTGATTTGATCAAAACATGTCATTTTAATATCACTTGAAGTCATAAAATTGATTTACTCAGTCACATAGTATATGCAATTAAGGCTACAAGCTGGGGGACCAAAGTAAATTGCTTCTAGTTTTCATGAATATAGTCAGTTTTCTTAATTCCTTATAGGTCACCATTTAGATATTTGCTGACTTGGAGCTGTGTGTACCCTAATTAGGGTTATGTGTCAACTTTTGTACTTCCAGAACATGTTTTATCACAAAATTAACAAATTTAATTTTAGAGTTGTAGTTTCTATATTACTACTCAATATAATAATCTCTTCTATTGTTATTCCATATAGTTATTCATCTACTTACTAATATCACTTAGTGCTGTGCTGGCCTGTTTACGTCAGTTTGACACTCAAGAAAATGCCACCATAAGATTTGCGTGCAGGCACGTACATCTGTGGTGAATTTTCTTGATTAGGGATTGATTGGGTGGGCCAGTGTCATGGCAGAAATAAGTACCATTCCTCGACTGGTTGTCCTAGATGTTATAAGAAAACAGGCTGAGGAAGCCATCAGGAGCAAGTCAGTAATCAGCATTCTTCCATGGTCTCTGCATAAGTTCCTATCTATAGGTTTCTTCCTTGAATTCTTGCCTTTACTTCCCTGGATGATAAAATAAAACCTTTAAGATAACATATTGCCTTTCCTCACCAAGTTGCTTTTGGTCATGATAGTTTATCACAGCAATAGTAAGCCTAAGACAGTGCTTACATAGTGCTTATTATTTTATAGATGATAAAAATTTATTAAAAGTTCTCCCTTGGCATACTTGTCTTGTAGAGCCTGAAATGAGCTCTGACCAAACAAGACAGTATCTTTAAATTAAGGAGCAGGGGCAATGGTATAAAAAACTACAGAAAAGCAATGAGTTTTATAAGTTCATTACAAAAATGTAATGAGGGTACTAATGCCAAGGCACATTTTCATGACTACACTAGCATTCTTTCAACATCAATCAGCAAAACAATCATTTAAACATATAATCTAAACTAGGTCTCTATGAGCTTCCAAAGTTTTGAAGTAAAATGTGTTTTCCATTTGCTCACATAACTTACCTGTGTTAATACAGACAGTCTGAGGCTGTAAAAACTAATGAAGTTATTTTCATATGTTACTCATCATATTCCCTATTTGCCACAGAGACTCGGACATTTAATCAGACAATAATGGTAAATCCAGATATTTTTGTGTAGTAGTATTTTCATATCCCATACTTGTCGATTTACCATCCTCTGGGCATGTTTTAACTTATCAATAGTCTTTCTGCTAATATTGGCCTAAACCATAGCACAAAGTACAATAGGACAATTACTGCCTAAAGGCTAAACACTGTTACTTGTGCTAATGCAGACCAAGATTGCATTAACTCTCTTTTCTAAGTATATACGTCACATCTGATTCATTTTGAGATCACACTCTACTCAGCCCTCAGGTTATTTTCCCCCATGAAGTGATGTTAATAAATTCACATGTTCCCAATTCTCTGTGTATACAATTGATTTTTTTTTTTTGAGCCAGAATTCAGAAGTGAGCTTGGAGGTCAATTTTGAAGAAGAAATAAAAAGAAACGTTTTGATGGATTTAAAAACTAGATTCTAAAACTCACAGGAAAGGTTAAAAATAATAATGCAGTAAATACTGTGGGAAGGAATACTTTCCCAAGAGAAATGCAAAACACAGGATACAAAAGGGAAGGAAAATCAACACACAATTTTTATATTTCTTTAGATAATAGAGTAGGCTTAAAAGCAGTAGTTTCTCTTGGGATGAAGAACATCATGTATACTTTTCAAACTTCATAAAGTTATAATAAAAATAATACCTATAACTCTTTGTGGCTAGAAAGACTTTTTAAACCATCACAAGGTCTGTTCCCAAAGAAACAGTCTGACTCTTGACAATTAGACATTTGTACGTGACTCCAATAACAAATGAAATATAGTGGGTCAGAATAAATATATAATGTAGAGGGCTACTCATAAATACTTCAAGAGATATTTATAGGACTGTCTCTGAACAAGAATTTATGAATGTTATAGCTATACAACATTATTTTTTCAAATAGACATCAAGAAATGTTTATTGAAAAAAGGTTATAGAAAGTAATACTTGTGTGACTTTTCTGGGGATAGATAAACAAATATCTACTACTCTAGATATGGGACCCATCGCACAATACAATATCAACTTTATCAATGTGTTAACTTGGTGAATCCATGAGTTTATTGAGATTAGTTATAGGAACATGGATGACACAGAGGTATATCTGCAAAACCAAAATACCTAGCCCAGTCTGCATGACAACTCACAAAAAAATACACTTTTATTACTCCCTTGTATAACTTGTAGGAATATTAACAGTGTGAGAGTCTACTAACCTCCAATGAATAAATTTCAATCTTATTCAAGCTGTGCAGCCTGGAAATCTTGGTTCACTCTATACATCATTCTTTCTGTTCAACACTGTATCCTATGGACAAGGAATGAATTTTACTCCTATTGATGCTCACAGAAGTAAACACAGTAGCTATAGATATAGAATACATTTGTTGTTTGTAATTTCATAAACTAATGTTCATTATATTTTCTGCTAAATAAATACCAGAGTCCTGAGACATGAGAGGCTCCCAGGGCTCAATGAAGATAACCTTAGCTGAAATATCTAACAGTGATGCTCTAACTGTATTTTGAGAGAAAAGTTTTACTTTAACAGGAAGAGTGATATGTAGGAGGAGCTAAGTGGGAAGGAGTACTGAGAGGAAGAGATGGAGTAAGGAGAGAAGATGAAGGAGAGGAGAAGCTAGGTGATGAGAGAGAGAAAGAGAGAGGGGGCATGGAGGCAGATGTTCACAGGTCTCCACCAGTCAAAGATAGTCTTTATATCTAGGTTGGGTATTGGATTACCCTTCTGATTGAGCATTACCAAACTTATAAATCCTTTGATTAACATTTTAAAAAATTGTATAAAAGCAAAAAGGAAAGGGGGCATGGGACAGGGGTTTTCTAGGGAGGGGAAATGGGGAAAGGGGATGGCATCTTAAATGTAAATAAAATAAAAGGAAAAAAGAAAAAAAAGAAAAGAAAAAAAGAAATATCTAACAGTGGCAAGATGGAACATGAAGAGACCAGTTCTAGTAGAAAAATGGGGCCCCCAGTGGAAGGATGGGACCACCAACCTACCTTCAAAGAATTTTGACCCAGAATAGGTCCTGTTTAAAAGAAATACTGGTACAAAAATAGAGCAGAGATTAAACCTGAACCAAGTGTCTCTGCAGTCCACTTTAAAGAACTTAAGGGCCATCAGCAAAATATGACTCTGTAAAAATAACTGAATAACTGAATAGCCCCAAGAGCTCCCCTACACAAGGAGGGGAGTAAGGGTGGATATTCCTAAACATATAAATAAAACCTGCTCAGTCTGTATACACACACACACACACACACACACACACACACACACACATATGACTGAACATTTGGCATTCGATAACCAACTGGTATGTCTTTCCCTAGGAAATACTATTTCTATGTGTAAAAACAATTAATAATAAAAAGAGTCAATCTGGAGGAGAGGGGAGGTGGCAGCAACTGGAAGGAGTTTAGGGAGGGGAAACTATCATCCAGATGTGTTGTATGAAAGAAGAATCTATTTAAAATTTCAAAAGAAAAGAAAAAAGAGGCCATGCATTTGAAAGAAAGTAAGGAAGAGTATATGGGAGTGTTTGGAGAAAGGAAAAAGATGGCAGAAATAATGTGATTAAATTATAACCTCAAAAAAAATCTTTAAAAATTTGGATCACATTCAAGTAGACTATTTATGCCAAGCATGTGTAGGGCTCTGAGTTTAATCCCTACTATTATAAATGAAAATGCATATGTATATATATAACATGAACCCAACCTTCCACCACTTCAGTGCATCACACTAGAGAAAAATGATGAGAGAGAGGAAGGAAAAAATAAAGCACATCTCTAAAGTAGGAAAAGCCTATAAAGACTAGAGAGTTCTCATGGGAAGAAAAGAAGAAAATCTTGTATACCATATGTGGTCATTTCAGTGGCCTGTCCTAAAAACAAATAGCAAAATGTCTTTCATGAGATAGAAAATAGGCAATAAGCATAGAATCCTCTTCAAAAGGGATATAAGTGATATTTGCATTCAACTTCACAGCATTTCACTTACTTCAATGTGCCACTCTACATCAGTATCAATGCAAGAATGAAATAGAGCTCAAAGACTGTTGTAAATAAATAAATGCTAAGGAAAATAATTCTTGCCCCTAGACATACTTTTTAAATGCTATATAGAAGTCTTCAAATAGAAATGAAATTCTACATATAAACATAGAAGCATTTGAAAATTTAAAACTCACCGATAACAGTAAACATGTAAACAAATGGAGACTATTCTGATTCTACAATGTGGTATACAAATCACATAAAATTGCCCATGAACTTAATAGAGTACATGAGAGTACATGATAATATAATCATAATACAAAATAATGTGAACTGTGGTATCAATAACTTAATCTGCATACCAGTCCAATCCAAACCAAATCCCATCATGGAGATGGGAGTTGGACATAAACTCTACTTGCCCCTCGCCATAGATCTATTGGCAATTATTAGTTGAGTGTATCTTTTGTCAGTAAATCATGATGTCATGTAAGACTACTTAGCCAAAAATATCTGGACGACACAAACTGATCATAATGAGTTAAAGTAAAGGACACAAAGGTGAATGGGTAATGAAGAGGGCTGGATCTGGGAAGAGTTCATCAAGGGAATATGATCAAAACACATTGTATGAAACTCAAAAAGAAGTAAATAAACACATATATATCAAAAGAGAAAATAAATTTAAATTTAAAATGGCCTCACATCTTTCTATTTAATTTTATTTTACATCCAGATTTAGATGATACAAGGAAGTCATAAATAATCAAAAAAATTTCCCTAGTCATCCAGCTCCCTTGTGTAGACAGCCCCTGCCCAACCACAGGTCACACTTGCCAAAAGTACAGGTAAGCCAGCCACCCCACAAACCTCCTCTACTTCCCTAGGTCAGACATCTTCAGCCCATCTATGGGTCATGCCTGCCAGAAGTCCAGGTAGGCTGCCCACCAGTGGATACTCTGTCATTCTCTAGCTTCCAACAAACCGAATTCTTGGTTGCCCCACTCCTCTTCAACACTACGCTTCAGTCTCCAACTCAGGGAGATACCACCTGCCCAACCACAGAACATATCCACAGTCCAACCACATGACATGTAGCCAGAAGACCAGGTAGGCTGCCAGCAAATGGACCTCCTCCACTCTCTTGGTGCCAACTTTCTCACACTATCCCTGTGGCTCTCATAGACTAGTGTTTGAATGCTTGACACACAGGGAGTGGCACTATTAAGAAGTGTGGAATTGCTGGAGTAGGTGTGGCCTTGTTGAAAGAAGTGTGTCACTGTTGGAGTAATCACTGATCACTCTCCCCTCCCGTCCTCATTGCCATATCTCAGCCCCCAATTGAGATGTAGTCTCACTGCTGGACCAGTGGCCACACTGGCCACCAGGCCTCTAGATAGACCACCCACCAACAGAGTTTATCCACTCTCTTAGCACCACTCCAACACTATACACAATCCACTCTCTCTTTCTATATGTATGAGCCTCCAGCATAGCCAGAGACTGCCTGCTGGGTCAAAGGCCATACAGGCTCCCAGAAATGCAGTACCCACCTCAAACTGAGACCTCCTTCTAAACACAGGCAAGCCATACAGGGCAGAAGACCAGAGAGCAACAAAAGCCAAGGAATAAAACACACATCCAAAAAGAGAAGGAACCCAAAAATTGGCACCTAGACCTATAATCACCCAAAACCCAGATATCCACACACCAGAATAAGATCATAATCCCCAACAGACAAGACAATATATCAACAGCAAAGCCCAGCTATCCTATGACAGCAAGCACTGAAAATTCCAACACAGGTAAAGCACAAGAAAAGCACACTAAAAGAGATTTTATGCAGACAACAAAGGTCCTTAAAGAGGAAATGAATATATCTCCTAAAGAAAGCAAGGAAAAAATAACCAGTTAATGAAAACTAGTAAAATTATGCAAGACCTGAAAATGGAAATAGAAGCAATAAGAAAACACAAACTGAAGGAATTCTGAAAATGGAAAATCTAGGTAAGCTATCAGGGACTACAAACAAAAGCATCATCAACAGAACACATGAGATAAAAGAGAGAATCTCAGGCCTTGAAAACACACTAGAAGAAAGTGATATATGAATCAAAGAAAACGTTAAATCTAAAAATTCCCTAATACAACACATCCAGGAAATCTAGGACACTATAAAAGTAAAGCAAACCTAAGCATAATAGGAATAGAAAAAGAAGAATCCCAGTTCAAAGGCCCCAAAACTAAATTACACAAAATCATAAAAGAAAATATTCCTAACCTAAAGAAGGAGATGCCTATAAAGATATAAGAAGCACATAGAACACCAAATTCCAACTCAATACTTCATAGAGATAGAAAGAACAATTTGCAAATGCATTTGTAATAACAACAACAAAAAACACAGGATATCAAGAACTATTCTCAACAATAAAAGAAGTTCTGGGGGAATCATCATCCCTGACCTCAAGCTGTACTACAAAGCAATAGTGATAAAAAAAAAACTGCATGGTATTGGTACAGAGACAGGCAGGAAGATCAATGGAATAGAATCGAAGACCCAGAAATGAACCCACACACCTATGGTCACTAGGTCTTTGACAAAGGAGCTAAAACCATCCAGTGGAAAAAGGACAGCATTTTCAGCAAATGGTGCTGGTTCAACTGGAGGTCAACATGTAGAAGGATGCAAATCAATCCATTCTTATCTCCTTGTACAAAGCTCAAGTCCAAGTGGATAAAGGACCTTCACATAAAACCAGATACACTGAAACTAATAAAAGACAAGGTGGGGGAAGAACCTCGAATACTTAGGCACAGGGGGAAAGTTCCTGAACAGAACACCAACAGCTTGTGCTCTAAGATCAAAAATTGACTAATGGGACCCCATAAAACTGCAAAGCTTCTGTAAGGCAAAGGACCATGTCAACAGGATAAAATGGTAACCAACAGATTGCAAAAAGATCTTTATCAATCCTACATCCGATCGAGGGCTAATATCCAACATATACCAAAAAAAAAAAAAAAAAAACCTCAAGAAATTAGACTCCAGACAACTGAACAACCCTATTTAAAATTGGGGTACAGAGCTAAACAAAGAATTCCCCAACTGAGGAAACTCGAATGGCTTAGAAGCACCTAAAGAAATGTTCAACATCCTTAGTTATCAGGGAAATGCAAATCAAAACAACCCTGAGATACCATGTCACACCAGTCAGAATGGCTAAGATTAAAAAAAAAAAAAAAAAAAAAAACTCAGGTGATAGTAGATGCTGACAAGTATGTGGAGAAAGAGAAACACTATTCCATTGTTGGTGGGATTGCAAGGTGATACAACCACTCTGGAAATCAGTCTGGCAGCTTCTCAGAAAATTGAACATAGTATTACCTGAGGACCCAGCTATACCACTCCTAGGCATATACCCAGAAGATGCTCCAACATATAACAAGGACAAATGCTCCACTATGTTCATAGCAGCCTTATTTATAATAGCCAGAAGCTGGAAAGAACCCAGATGTCCTTCAACAGATGAATGGATACAGAAATTGTGGTACATTTATACAATAAAGTATTACTCAGCTATTAAAAACAATGAATTCATGAAATTCTTAGGCAAATGAATGGAACTAGAAAATATCATCCTGAGTGAGGTAATCTAATCACAAAAGAACACACATAGTATGCAGTCACTGATACGTGAATATTAGTCCAAAAGCTCTCAATAGATGAGATACAACTCACAGCCCACATGAAGCTCATGAAGAAGGAAGACCAAAGTGTGGGTGCTTCGGTCCTTCTTACAAGGAGTAACAAAATATTCATGAGAGCAAATATGGAGACAAAGTGTGGGACAGAAACTGAAGGATGGGCTCTAGAGAGACTGCTCTACCTGGGTATCCATCCCAGGTACAGTCACCAAAGGTAGACACAGTTGTGGATGCCAAAAAGTACATGCTGACAGGAAACTGATATAGCTATCTTCTTAGAGGTCTGCCAGAGCCTGACATATACAGAGGCAGATGCTCCCAGCTAACCATTGAATTGATCATGGTGTTTCCAATGGAAGAGTTATAAAGAATACTGAAGGAGCTGAAAGGGTTTGCAGCCCCATGGGGAGAGCAATACCAACCAACCAGAGCTCCCAGGGTCTAAACCACCAACCCGGCAAGGGAGGTACACATGGCTCCAGCTGTATATGTAGGGGAGTATGGCCTTGTTGGGCATAGGTGGGAGAGGAGGTCCTGGGTCCTGTGAAGGCCAGATGCCCCAAAGTTGGGGAATTTTAGGTCAAGGAGATATTAATGGGTGGGTGGTTGGGGGCATATCCTCATAGAAGCAGAAGAAGGGGGGATGGTATAGGGGGTTTCTGGGTTGGGGGGATGAGGATAAGGGATAACATCTGAAATGTAAATAAAGTATACAATAAAGAAGACAATACATTAAATAGTTTGGAATAGTAAATAAAGTACCATTTCCAAATAATAAAAGACTAAATATATAGAACAAAGAAAGAATAATAAAAGCTGCAAGTGAAAAAGGATTTCAGCTATTTGAATTACACCTAACTTCTCAATGGAGTTTGTAAAACCCAAAATGGCCTAGAGAGATGTGCTGTAGTCTCTAAAAGACCATAGATTCCAGCCTAGACCCAAAAAAACCCTTTCAATCACCATAGATAGAGAAAATATATTCCATGATAAAGTCAAACAGTATCTATAAATCCAGGCCTACATAAGATACTAGACAGAAAACTCCAACAAAAGGAGGTTAACTATATCCATGAAAACACAAGACATATTCTCAAAACAACAAAAGCAAAAGAAATGAAATACACACACACACACACCACAACCACCACCACCACCCCACCACCACCAACAGCAACAACAACAAAATAACAGGAATTAACAATTAATGATCACTGATATTTCTCAGTATCAGTGGTGTCTATTCCTCAATAAAAAAAAAAAAAAAAACAAAAAAAAACAAAAAAACAGGTTAACCGAATGGATTAAAAAACAGGAATCAGCATTCTGCTGCACACAAGAAACACACTTCAACATCAAATACACACATACACACACACAGACTTGTATATATTTGAATATATATTCATATTCAACATAAAGCATTGCATGTAGATTTTCCAAGCAAATGGTGTATCCATTCTAATATCTAACAAAGTAGGCTTCAAACAAAAATTATTCAAAAAAGACAGGAAGGACACTTTATACTTATTAAAGAAAAAAAACCCCACCAAGATGACATTTTAATTCTTTTTGTTTCATTTTTATTGGTTATTTTATTTATTTACATTTCAAATGTTGTCCCTCTTCCCAGTTTCCCCTCTACAAACTTCCTATAACTTCTCCCCTGCCTTTATGAGGATGCTCCCACACTCTCCAAACCAATTCTGCCTCCCCACCCTTGCATTCTCCTACACTGGGGCATCCAGCTTTCACAGGACCAAGGGCTTCCCCTCCCATTGATGTCAGATAAGTCAATCCTCTGCTACATATACAGTTGGAGCCATGGATCCCTCCATGTGTACTCTCTGTTTGGTGGTTTAGACCCTGGAAGCTCTGGGGGTGGGGGTCTGGTTGGTTGATGTTGTTTTTCCTGTGGGGTTGCAAACCCATTCAACTCCTTCTGTCTTTCCCTTAACTCCTCCATGCTCAGTCTGATGTTTGTCTGTGTGCATCCACATCTGTATTGGTCGGGCTTTGGCAGAGCCTCTCAGGGGACAGCTATACCAGGCTCCTATCAGCATGGACTTCTTGGCATCAGCAATAGAGTCTGGCTTTGGTGTCTGTATATAGGGTAGATCCCTAGGTAGGGCAGTTTCTGGATGGCCTTTCCTTCAGTCTCTGCTCCATAGTTTGTCTCTGCATTTTCTTTTGACAGGAGGAATTCTGGATAAATAATTTTGAGGTAGGTAGGTGGCCTTGTCTCTCAACTAGGGGCCTATGCCTCAAATGCAAGGGTAGCCACATTTGTAAAAATAAATATTACTACAGTTTAAACCACATATTGACCCTCATACATTGAAAATGGGAGACTTTAATACATTACCCTCACCAAGGGCAGGTTAACCACAAAAAAAACTAAACAGAGAAGTACTGGAGCTAACAGACATTATAAACCAAATGGACCTAACCTATCTACAGAACATTTCACCCAAACATAAAACAATATTGTACTTCTTCTCAGCACCTCACAGAATTTTCTCCAAAATTGCCACAAACTCCATCATGGCAGATACATGAAAACTGAAAACTGAAATAACCCACTGAATCCTAGCAAACCACCACATATTAAAACTGGACTTCAACAGAAACAGAAAAAACAGAAAGCCAACAAAGTCATGAAAACTGGAAAAGTCACCACTGATTGACTACAGACTCAACATAGAAATAAAGAAAAAAATTTTAAACCTCCCAGAATTCAACCAAAATGAATGGAAAACGTGCCCAAACTTATGGGGCACAATGAAAGCAGGGCTAAGAGGAAAGTTCATAGCACTAAGTGTCTATGTTAAAAAAAAATTGGAGGGATTTCATATAAGCAACTTAACAGCATGTGTGAATGCTCTAGAACAAAAAGAAATAAGCACATCCAAGAAGAGTAGATGGCAGGAAATAATAAAAACTGAGGGCTGAAATCAATAATAAAGAAGAAAAAGAGAACAATACAAAGAATCAATGAAACAAAGACTTGGTTCTTTGAGGAAAAACAAGAGTCCTTATCCAAAATAACTAAAAGACAGGGATTAACAAAACCGTAAATGAAAAAGGGGACATAACAGACATCAAGAAAATCCACAGAACCATCAGGTTTATATTTTAAAAACCCATACTCCACAAAATTTGAAAATCTACAAGAAATGGAAAGTTTTCTTAATAGGCCAAAGTTAAGTCAAGATCAGTTAACAATTTAAATAGACTTATAACTCTCACAGAAATAGAAGTAGTCATTAAAAGTGTCACACACACACACACACACACACACACACACACACACACACACACACACACGCCCCAGGGCCAAAAAGTATTTTTATTTATTTTTATTAATTAATTAATTTATTTATGTATCCCTCAAATACTGTCCCCTTCCAGTATACCTGGCAAAGTTCTTGCAATCACTTCTCCTCTTCACCTATAAGAGGACCCCCCAACCTGGGGTAGCACACCATTCTGGTACATCAAATATAAAGGATTAGATACATCCTCTCCTCCTAAGGCCAGACAAGGCAGCCCTCTGCTACACATGTGTCAGGGCAGGGGGCTCCGACCAGCCCATGAATGCTCTTTGGTAGGTGGCTCAGTCTCTGGGAGCTCCCAGGGATAAGTTGATACTGTTGGGTTTCCTATGGAGTTGGCATCCCCTTCAGTTCCTTCAATCCTTCTCCCATCTCTTCCATAGTGGAAGATGGGCTCTGATGTGAATCCAATGCTTTGCTGTGAGTATCTTCATCTGTCTAAGTAAGCTGCTGGAGGACAACCATGCTAGGCTCCTATCTGCAAGTACAACATAGCAACAGTAATAGTGTCAGAGATTGGTGCCTGCCCATGAGATAGATCCCAATTAGGACCAATTACTGGTTAGCCGTTCATTCAGTCTCTGCTCCAGTTTTGTCCTTATATTTCTTTTAGACAGGAGCAATTTTGGGTCGCGACTTTCGTAGATGGGTTGATATCCCCATCTCTCCACTCAAGGTCTTGCCTGATGACTAGATTTAATCTACTAAGGTTCCATCTCCCCACTGTTGAGCATTTCTTCTAAGGTTCTCCACTGAATCCTGGGAGCCTACCCCACTCCTAGTAAATAGTATACCTTTACTTCCTTTCTGATTTGTATTCCCTTGATTTAATTTTGTTGTCTTATTGCTCTAGCTAGAACTTCCAGTAATATATGAATAGATAGAAGAGATTAGTATTAATTAGTATTAGTAATAGTTTAGTATTAGTATGTGCAATATTTTAATCATGAAGGTATGTTAGATTTTTTTAAAGACTTTTCCAGCATGTAATGAGATGATCATGTTTATATTGTGGAATACTTTGACTGATTTTCTTTTTTTCTGCTTTTGTTCGAGACAGGGTGTCTCTGTATAGCCCTGGCTGTCCTGGAACTCACTCTGTAGACCAGGCTGGCCTCGAACTCAGAAATCCACCTGCCTCTGCCTCCCAAGTGCTGGGACTAAAGGCGTGCACCACCACTGCCCGGCACATTGATGTCTTATTACAATGGATTTTTAACTTAATGGATAGCTTGCCTTGAAGTTATCACTAAGAGAGTGAATCATCAAATGTATCAGATTTACTCTTCTGATGTGCCAGCTTTATCATGTGTAAAGCACCACAAGAATTTTGATAGAGAAGTGACTTTTGGAGAAATAAGTGAAGGTTTTTTTCATAATCAAATATTCAAGTGCAAGACTCTTAGAAATAATGAATGAATTTAAGGGCCAATGTATAAACTTTAATGCAGTGGAAACCTCCTAAAACCTATGAGGATGACCCTAAGACTTCTATTAATAGGGGATGTAGAGTGCTGAACTGGCCACCCTCTATTAACAGGAAAGGCTTTTAGCACAGGAACTAGGACATGAATCCAGTCACAAAATTTTCAACTGAAAATTTGTCCTGCCTGTAAGATATGCTGAGATAATGGTGGCAAAGAACTTGTGATGAGGTCAAGCTCAGACCCATGCCTCAAGAGGAAGCCCACACCTGACACTGCTTAGATGTCCAGAGGCTGGACAGCTCAGAGACACAGGATTGAACCAAACACGCCTTAAAAATCAATAAATGATTAATAATGATATTCTACTGCACTCATAGGTTGGTACCCAGTCCAACTGTCATCAGACAGGTGTCATCCAGCAGCTGATGGGTTGCAAATGCAGAGACCCACAGAAAAATACTAGGCAGAGCCAGAGGAATCCTGAAGAAGAGGGGCAAAAGGTTGCAGGAGCCAGAGGACACCATAAGGACACAGTCGACATACTCAACTAAGCAGGGATCATAAGGGCTCAGAGAAATTAAAGTAACAATCACAAACCCTGTATGGGTCTGAGTCAGGTCCTCTGCATATATGCTATATGGTTGTGTAGCTGGTTGTTGTGTGAGTGAAAGTGCAGAGTGTCTCTGATTCTTTTGCCAGCCCGTGGGACCCTTTTTCTTCTACTGGGTTGTCTTGTCACCTTGATATGAAGGTTTGTGTCTAGTCTTATTATAACTTGTTATGTCACGTTTGATTGATATCCCTGGGAGGCCTTTTATTCCTTTTTGAAGGGAAATGAAGGAGTAGATTTAATAGAGAAATAAAGTGGTTGGGAGGATTAGGATGTGTGAAAGGAGGGGAAACTGTGGTCAGGACGCAATGTATGAGAGAAGAATAAAAGAAAAAACTTGATACTGAATATACTATATACTTTCGTCATATGATATGAATAAATCAACCTGTTACTGACATGGATGCTCCATCTTTATTTGTTTGCTTTCATTTTTCTGAAACATGCTATGCATGCTACAGAAGAGAATAGTAATCAACAGTCTTATTCATCCATGAGCTACATTAACTAGCTTGACACTAGCACAATAGTGGCACCATTATTTGGAGGAATAAACACATGCATTTTATTTGGATTTAAGGCCCTCTCCACAAAACAAAATGTATGCCTGACTTGTATTGTCAACTGAGTCAAGAAATTGTGCCAGAGTTGGTTGTAGGCCTTAGAGGAGAACATATTATTAATATTCTCCTAAATATACACAGAATTAAACTACCCCAAATACTTATCTTTTATATCCATAAGTAGTACATCTCTCAACACTCCTAAGACATGCTTTTTGTATAGTCAGTGATTATTAATACAGAGACTCAAATGATCTACATGCAGATAACAGGAGGCTGTAAAGTACTTATCTATAAATGGGACAATTATATCACACCGAAAGTCTCAGGAATTATTGTGAAAATGGGGAACAAAACAACTGAAGACAAGAGGCAGTGGAAAACTGCTGCAGAACATTGTCTTTGAGGCATAGCAGGGCCATTGTAAACATGAATTGACAGGGGCTGTGACTGCCTGTACAATACCAAGTTAGTAGAATCCCATCCCTATTTGAAAAACTATTAGCAGTTGATTCTTGCTGGAGAAGGATGAGTTATTTTCTTTGAATGTATTCCCTGATATATTTTCCATACTTTTGTGACTAACCTTATACTTGAATGCATACTGGCAATATTAAGTGGATTCAGTGGATTTGAAAAGCAGCATACAAAGTTGAGCCAGAAAAGTGGTAGAAAGGCACTGGAGGAATTAGGGTAGAGAAGGAATAAGGATAGATTTGACCAAAATACATAGTAGTCATGCATTAACTTCTCAAAACAACACAGCATTAGTTTTTTGTTGCTGTGATGAAACATCATAATTAAAATAAGTTATAGAAAGAAGAGTTTATTTTGATTTATAGTTCCAGAAGTATACGAATATGTTATGTCTGGGAGGCATTGGATCAACAGGAGGCATGGTGGCAGGAATAGGAGTCTATTTCAGAAAATTTCCCATCTAAATGAGCAAAAAAAATTATATATATATTATTTCTTTAAAATACATTTCAGATTTTATCCCCTCACCCCATTCCCACCACCACCCAGGAACCCCCTATCCCGTCCCCCCTCCTGCCTTTAGCAAAGTGGCTGGTTATAAAATCAACTCAAACAAATCAGTAGCCTTCCTCTACTCAAAAGATAAGCAGGCTGAAAAAGAAATTAGGGAAATAACACCCTTTACAATAGTCACAAATAATATAAAATATTTTGGAGTGAATCTAACCAAGCAAGTAAAAGATCTGTATGACAAGAACTTCAAGTCTCTGAAGAAAGAAATCGAAGAAGATCTCAGAAGATGGAAAGATCTCCCATGCTCCTGGATTGGCAGGATTAACTTAGTAAAAATGGCCATCTTGCCAAAAGCAATCTACAGGTTCAATGCACTCCCCATCAAAATTCCAAAAAAAAAATTAAAATTATTTTTATTTATTTACATTACAGTTGTTGCCCTACTCTGGGTCTCTCCTCTCACAATTCCTCATCCCAATCCTCCTTCCCCTTGCCTCTGGGAGGATGCTCTCCCCCCACCCATCAGACTTCCCCTTCTCTGAAGCCTCAAGTCTCTCCAGGATTAAGAGCAACTTCTCTGACTGAAACCAGACCAGGCAGACCTCTGCTATATAGGTGCTGGGGGCCTCAGAGTGGCTTGTGTATGATCCTAGTTCATGGTTCTGTCTCTGGGAGCTCCCTGGGGGGTGATTGTGGATAAAAGAAAATATTTTGAAACAAATGAAAGTTAAAGTAAAACATAATTATTGGGATTCATCAAAAGCTACACTGAGAGTAGTTTGTAAAAATAAGTATCACTTTAGTAAGAAAGCTCAATCTTATAACTTTATTCCATACTTGAACAACAACAAAAAAAACTAAACTCAAGGTCAATGAAACAAAGTTTATAACAGAAACAAGCAAAATGGAATACAAACTATAAAAATCAATAAAAGCTATAATTTTTAAAATGCAAATTTTATTGACAAACCTTTGCTTGTACTAACTACTAATAGAGAGTCATAAAATTATAAAATATGAGAAAATATTTTAATTATTGTGAGCCAAAATATAAAAAAATACATAGAACATGATGATAATTACATGATTTAACCATTCATGCTGCATCTACAATGTATAAGTAATTACTATAGGGTCTTAGTTTGAATTTTGCATACCAATTGATATATCAAATAAACTCTTCAGGAATAAGAAGTACACATTTTATAAAACATCTATATCCCCCAAAACATCTAGAATAGTACTACAAGCATTCTATGTATTCACTGAATTAATATTCAGTGAATGATTTGTGGCCTGAAAATAACTATTAAGTATAATATTTCTTTCATACTGATTAAATGCAATGAATTATATTAATTATCCCATACCTACTATTCATTAAGAAGTATTTACTACATTTCTGCCCTTCTTTCAAGAGAAAGTTTCTCTGTGTAGCCCTAGCTGTCCTTAGACTCACTCTATAGACAATGCTGGCCTCAAACTCAGAGATCTAACTGCCGCTGCCTCCTTGGTACTAGAATTAAACTAATTGTACCACCAAGCCTCCCTCATTTACTACTTTCTGTGTACCTGGTTAAGCAATGATTAATGGCCCATATTTTCTGCCCTTGAGGACTTCCATTCTAATAGTAAAAATGAATGTAAATAACTTGCTGAGTGAAGATATGAAGGGTTATAAAAGAAATGATATGTAAGCTGCTTCATAAAGGAAGTACATAATTTTTAAAGAGAAAATAGAGAATGATTGAAGCTATACTTGTTGAGCATAAGTTTTCTGGGGCTGTACTTTTTACTAAATGAGAGCTGAGTGGTATATAAAAATTATTTGCTGATTTAATGGTATCAAAACATGAAAAGTAGAAGCCCTTTATGTTAATAAGTGTAAAAAGTTATTTCACAGCCTATAAGATATTTCATGAAGTAAAAGTATTTGCCACCAGGCTGATGCCTTGAGTTTGATCCTGGAGCCCAGATGGTAGAAAAGAGAAACTGGCCTCTGGATTTTACCAACATTTGACCATGGTGTGTGTGTGTGTGTGTGTGTGTGTGTGTGTGTGTGTGTGTGTGTGTGTGTGTGTGTGTGTGTGTCTGTGTGTCTGTGTGTGTCTGTGTCTGTGTGTGCGTGTCTGTGTGTGCGTGTCTGTGTGTGTGTGTCTGTGTGTGCGTATGTGTGTACAAACACTAAATCAGTAAATAAGGGTTAAAAATGGCATTTCAAGAGGGACTGCTTCATCTAAAGAAGAAATGAAATGTTGAAACTGAGACTGTCACTAAAAAATACCAAAGAAATTTAGAGATAAATAGAGGATTGCAACAATTCCGATGACATGTGACATTGATGTTGATTCCACCTGCTTATTTAGAGATGAGTAATCTCTTCTTGTATCCCACGTAATACCTAAATGTCATATCCTATGCACAAAGGTGGGTTTGGCATAGGATCATTATAGTAAGATAAGTGATGAAAATTGATCCTCTTCAAATGAAAGAAGGAAATGTGACAACTCTTTGAATTGGCTAACTCATAATACCTTTCATTCTGTGACACTAAGTACTGTTGATTATCTCTAATAATATTAGAGAATGACATCAAACCCATCAGATGTGAAATAAGTACAGTACTTATTGATTTGCCTGTACAAAATACCACATTAGTTTCTGAAATTTTAACACAGAATATAAGAAATTATTTTCAGGCTTGGGGTCAAAATATAATTGGTAGATGAGACTTCTACTTACGAGGAATTACCAGTAACAATATTGAAAACATAGGAGGGAGGACTCTTACCAAAGAACTGTAATTCTTTCATGATTACCTAGATTAAAGAGGCATGTTTCCTTCACCCTCAATTACTTAATGATTTTTCAGAGAGGTGCAAACAAACACTAAAATGTTTAACTGTAGAATTAAACAAATGTAATAATAAGCAATCTTTTATTAGTTTCCCGAGCATTTCATATGTGATTTCATCATATTCAACCTCCCTCTGCCAATGCTTCCAAGGTTTTACCCCTCCTCCTACCTCCCTACCCAGCTTTGAGTCCTTTTTCTTTCTTTTCTGCATCAAGGCCAATTAGCACTGCAGAAATATTCTTGGATATATGGCCTTACACTGGAGTGTGGTCTACTTATCAAGGGTAGAGTTTTAGAATATACAGATCCTTCCTCCAATAGCAGCTAAGAATCAAGGTTTACCAATAGTTCTTTATGGAATTTTATGCCCGGTTCCCCTCTCTATTCTGAGATTTCTCTGTTTTTGACTTTCACAAATCCTGTGCTTGGTGTCACAAACCCTGTGAGCTCATTATGTGCAACTTCCCTGTTGTGTCTAGAGGACACTATTTTCTTGCAGTCATTCTCTGCTGTTGTGTCTTAAATTCTTTATTTGCCTTCTTTTACAATGATCCCAGGGTCTTGAGATTAAAAGGCATGACCTAAATATTACAATTAGGGCAAGGTATTCTACATTCTCTCATTCTCTTCACCTAGTCAATTGTGGGTCCCTGTGATAATTACCTCCTATTACAAAACAGAAGCATTTCTGATGAACATTGATAATCATCTTAATATATGAGTATAGAGTTGGTTTAATACTCTTTCCATTTATCAGCATTGAAATATTAGGTTCTACTTTAGGGCCCATGGCAGGTCTAGCCATAGGTTCATGGTCAAATAATGTACCAGGTATGGTTTTAATTTTATGAAGCAGAACTTAAGTGCAATCAGATAGTGGTTAGTTGCCTGGTTCATGTTTGGGTCACTATTACATAAGAGGGCATATTCTCCCAGGCCTGTTGTTATTGTTACTCACAGGTTTCCCAGGTGGATATAAGCAATTATTTTTCTCTTCCAGCACTATGAAGGCTATATAGTAGGGATGAAGTTTTTAAGTCAGTCCCAATTTAATTTCTCTCTTGGTGTCCAAATGGTCTGAAGATTGTTTGTTTTGTTTTGTTTTGTTTTGTTTTTACCTCAGCACAAATACTGACAGAGATGTAGACCCATGTCTGAATGGATAAAACCAATTCATAAGATAAACACTAGGAGGAATGTTCTCTGGGACAAAAGAAGGCCATGACAGAAGAGAAGTTAAGAAAGAAGAACTAAGTTAAATAGGTGAAAGGTACTATTAGATCAAGCTCCGCTTTCTGTGTTCTCTAGTAGCTAAGTAAACATATAAACAGCAGTGAGAAAAAAATTGTTCATTCTCAAAGTGAACCCAGAATCTTGTGTTTCTGTCTACCATTACCCTCCTTTCTAAGTCCCTGTGATTGCCACAGTAAATGGTACCTAACATAGGGCCTGACAGAAGCCCATCTAATCTCCTCAGAAATCAAGTAATTTAGGTTTAGACCAAAGAATATGTAAACTTGGAAAACACACTTACTCACAACCAGTAAGAACCCAAGAACATGGGAAATACAGAAAGTATTCAGGAATATTGTGCCTCTTAATTATATGTCAAAGGTAAGAGGAATTAAAATTAATCAGGATGATTAGAAACCACTATTAAGCATAATCCATGGTTTCCATGAGGGGGAACATTAGATCCTGAGGATTAGCAGAATATATATAAGAAAAGCTGTAAAACACCAACCTGAGTAAGGTAAAGCAATTCCTGTAAAATTCTTTAGTACTGGATTGCTGTTGCTATTGCTTTAGAGACACGGGAGACATATCTAAGTCATCATCTAGAATCCAGAACACTGTTGGGGAAATTTAAACACATTGCCTCTCCCAGCACCACAATATAAAGCCTTCAGTTCACATAAAAGTAATCCCATACTAGCAACTTAACAGCATACCTGAAAGCTCTAGAACAAAAAGAAGCCAACACACCCAAAAGGAGTAGCTGGCAGGAAATGCCCAAACTCAGGGCTGAAATCATACATTACTCCTATAACTATTCTATGAAGTCACAGTTACTTTGATATTTAAACAATACAAAGAACCAATATGGAAATAGAACTTTAGGCAATTTCACTTATGAATATCAATGCAAAAAAATTCTCACAAACTAAATCAAACACATTAAAACCATCAAAGAAACTAGAAGTAATCCCACTAAAATCGGGACAAGGATGCCCACTGTCTGCCTATCTAATCAATATAGTACTTGAAGTTCTAACTAGAGCAATTAGACAACAAAAAGAAAACAATGGGAATATAAATTTGAAATAAAGAAGTCAAAGTATCATTATTTGGGGATGATATAATAGTATACATAAGTGACAACCAGAGAACACTTACAGCTGATAAATACCTTTAACAAAGTGACTAAATATAAAATTAACTCAAATAAACCAGTAGCCTTCCATTATATAAATGATGATCAGGCTGAGAAAAAAATTAGGGAAAAAACACCCTTCACAATAGCCACAAATAGTATAAAATATATTGGTGTAACTCTTACCAAGCAAGTAAAAGATCTGTATGACAAGAACTTCAAATACCTGAAGAAAGAAATCAAAGAAGACTTCAGAATAAGGAAATATCTTTCATGCTCATGGAATGGTAGGATTAACCTAGTGAAAATGTCCATTTTACCAAAAGCAATCTACAAATTTAATGCAATACCCATCAAAATTTCAACACAATTTTTGACAGACATGAAAAGAGAAATTCTCAACTACATGTGGAAGAAAAATCCAGAATAGCAAAAACAATTATCAATATAAAAGATCTTCTGAGGTACTCACCATCCCTGACCTCAAGCTGTACTACAAAGCAATAGTGATAAAAATCTGCATAGTATTGGTATAAAGACAGACAGATAAATCAATGGAATAGGATCGAAGACTCAGAAATAAACCCACACACCTATGGACACTTGATCTTTGGGAGCTCATAAAATCAAGAAGCTTCTGTAAGGTGAAAGACACTGTCAATAGGACAAAAGAGCAACCTATAAATTGGGGAAAAATCTTCACTAACCCTACATCTGACAGAGGGCAAATATCCAAAATATATAAATAACTCAAGAAGTTGACATCCAAAAAACCAAATAACCCAATTAAAAAGTGAGGTAAAGAATTTAAAAGTCAAACCAGAAGAATCACGAGCCCTTCTGCCTGGTCCTCTCGGCTGGGGCAGACTCCTAGCAGTTCTGCTCCCAGGAGGACACCATGTCCTCAATCATCCTAGAGGATCCATTGCACTCAGAGCAGCAGGCAAAAACTCTTCCCCACAACCCAAAGCCCCAGAGCTACAGCTTGGAGCCTTGCAGGTACAGAAGATACCATAAAAAACCTTGACACAATGGTCAAAGAAAATGCAAACTGCAAAAAGCTCCTAACACAAAGCATCCAGGAAGTCCAGGAAACAATGAGACGACTTAAGGATAATAGGTATAGAGGAGAGAGAAGATTCTAAACTTAATGGGCCAGTAAATATCTTCAACAAAATTATAGAAGAAAACTTCCCTAGCCTAAAGAAATGCCCATGAACATACAAAAGGCCTACAGAACTCCAAATAGACTAGACCAGAAAAGAAATTCCTCCCATCACATAATAATCAAAACACCAAATGTACAACACAAAGAAAGAAAATTAAAAGCAGTAAGGGAAAAAGGTCAAGTAACATATAAAGGCAGACCTATCACAATTACACCAGACTTCTCACGAGAGATTATAAAAGCCAGAAGATCCTGGACACATGTCATACAAACTGAAAGAGAACACAAATGCCAGAGTAGGCTACTATACTCACCAAAAATCTCAGTTACCATAAATGAGGAAAAAAATTATTCTAAGACAGAACGAAATTTACACAATATCTTTCCACATATTCATCCCTAAAAAGGATAATAAATGGAAAACTCTAATACAAGAAGGGAAAAGGCAAGAAAGTAATCTTTTTCCAACAAACTCAAAAGAAGATAGCACATAAACATAATTCCACATCTAATAACAAAAAAGGTGAAAGCAACACTTACCCTTAGTATCTCTTAACATCAATGGACTCAATTCCCCAATTAAAAAAATAGACAAACAGACTAAATATGTAAAAAGGACCCAGCATTTTGCTGCATACAGGAAACGTACCTCAGTGAAAAGACAGACACTACCTCAAAAATAAAAAAGATGGAAAAAAATTTTCCAAGCAAATGGTCCTAAGAAGTAAGCTGGAGTAGCTATTCTAATATCGAATAAAATCAATTTTCAACCAAAAGTTATCAAAAAAGATAAGGAAGGACACTTCATACTCATCGAAAAATCTACCAAGATGAAATCTCAATTCTGAACATCTATGCTCTAAATGCAAGGGCACCCACATTCATAAAAGACATTTTACAAAAGCTCAAAGCACATATTGCATCTCACACAATAATAGTGGGATACTAGAACACCCCACCGTCATCAATGGACAGATCATAGAAACAGAAACTAAACAGAGACACAGTAAAACTAAGAGAAGTTAGGGACCAAATGGATTTAACAGATATCTATAGATCATTTAATTATATGCATATATATATATACATATATATACGTATATATATATATATGTATATATATACATATATATGTATATATATACATATATATATATATATATATATATATATATATATATATACATATATATATATGCCTTCTTCTCAGAACCTCATGGTACCTTCTCCAATTCTCCAAAATTGACCATATAATTGATCACAAAACAGGCCTCAGCAGATATAAGAAGACTGAAATAATCCCATACATCCTATCAGATTACCACAGACTAAGGCTAGTCTTCAATGACAACAATTCCAGAAAGCCCACACACACATGGAAGCTGAACAACGCCCTACTCAATGACAACTTGGTCAAGGAAGAAATAAAGAAGTTAAAGACTTTTTAGAATTTAATGAAAAGGAAGGCACATCATACCAAAACTTATGGGACACAATGAAAGCAGTGCAAAGAGGAAAACTCATAGCTCTGAGTGCCTACAAAAAGAAACTAAAGAGAGCATACTCTAGCAGCTTAATAGCACACCAGAAAGCTCTAGAACAACAAAAAAATAATAAAAGAAGTAAATGGCAGGATAATCAAACTTAGGGCTGAAATCAACCAAGTAGAAACAAAAAACTATACAAAGAATCAACAAAACCAGGAGCTTGTTCTTTGTGAAAATGAACAAGAAAGATAAATCCTGAATGAAATGGACAATTTTCTAGACAGACATCAGGTACCAAAGTTAAATCAGGATCAGATAAACCATCTAAACTGTGCCATAACCCCTAAAGAAATAACAGCAATCATCAAAGGTCTCCCCACCAAAAAAGGGCCCAGGACCAGATGGTTTTAGTGCAGAATTCTATCAGACCTTCAAGGAAGACCTAATACCAACTCTCTTCAAACTAGTCCACAAAATAGAAACAGAAGTAATACTACCGAGTCTGGGCCGGAGCACTGAGCAGATCTTGGGTGGCAGCTCTGTCCCCAACCTCCAAGAACCCAGAGGAAGCAGGGATCCCAGGCGCTCGAACTCAGGCAGTATCTTAGGTAAGCAGACAGCAGGGCCCGCCCTAAACAGGGAGTAACTGGGAACCAAAAGGACCCAGGAAGTCACTCCCGGCCTGGAACACTGGTTCCTTCCAGTCTGGGCCAGAGCACTGAGCAGATCTGGGGTGGCAGCTCTGTCCCCAACCTCCAAGAATCCAGAGGAAGCAGGGATCCCAGGCGCTCTAACTTGGACAGTGTCTTAGAAACTAGTTCCCAGATCTGAGGCCTGGATCAGACCTCTGCCAGGTCTGCTGTTGTGTGGACCCCGGATTCCACCTGAGACATACTGGAAGGTCCACTCAATCCAGAGCCACAGAGGAACAAATGAACTCAGAGCTTCAGACAACATATCCTGAGATATTCTAGAGGAGACACTGCACCCAGAACAGCAGACACCTAGCTGGACTACTACCTTGGAGGCACCATATCCTGAGGCATCCTAGAGGTACCACTATAATCAGTACAGCTGGAAAAGATCACAGAGACATCTGGACCCTAGGAGATCAAACACAAGCTAGATAACTAGAAAGACAAGCTTCAGTCAGAGACAGCAAGTACAGGCAGCACTAGAGTTAACCAGATGGCAAAAGGCAAGAGCAAGAACATAAGCAACAGAAACCAAAGTTACATGGCATCATCAGAACCCAGCTCCCCCATCAGAGCAAGCCCTGAACACCCCATCACATCAGAAAAGCAGGAATCAGAATTAAAATCACTTCTCATGATGATGATAGAGGGCTTTAAGAAAGACATAAATAATGCTCTCAAAGAACTTAAGGAGAGCACTGGTAGACAGATAGAAACCCTTAAAGAGGAAACACAAAAATCGCTTAAGGAATTTCAAGAAAATGCAACCAAACGGGAAAAGGAATTAAACAGAACCATGCAGGATCTAAAAATGGAAGTAGAAACAATAAAGAAATCACAAAAGGACAATACCCTGGAGATAGAAAACCTAAAAAAAACGATCAGGAGTCATAGACACAAGTATCACCAACAGAATACAAGAGATGGAAGAGAGAATCTCATGTGCAGAAGATACCATGGAAAACATTGACACAACTGTCAAAGAAAATGCAAAATACAAAGCTACTAACCCAAAATATACAAGAAATCCAAGACACAATGAGAAGGCCAAACCTAAGGATAATAGGTATAGATGAGGGGGAAGACTCCCAACTAAAAGGACCAGTAAATATCCTCAACAAAATTATAGAGGAAAACTTCCCTAACCTAAAGAAAGAGATGTCCATAAATATACAAGAAGCTTACAGAACTCCAAATAGTTTAGACCAGAAAAGAAATACTTCCCGCCATATAATAGTCAAAACATCAAATATACAAAACAAAGAAAAATACTAAAAGCAGTAAGGGAAAAAGGCAAAGTAACGTATAAAGGCAGACCTATAAGAATTACAACAGACTTCTCACCAGAGACCATAAAAGCCAGAAGATCCTGGACCGATATCATACAGACCCTAAGAGAACACAAATGCCAGCCCAGACTACTATACCCAGCAAAACTGTCAATCAGTATTGATGGAGAAACCAAAATATTCCATGACAAATCCAAATTTACACAGTATCTCAACACAAATCCAGCACTTCAAAGAATAATTGGTGGAAAACTCCAACACAAGGAGGGAAACTATAACCTAGAAAAAGCAAGAAAGTAATCTCCCAAAAACCCAAAAGAAGATAGTTACACAAACATATCTCCACGGATGTTAGCCCAAAAGCTTGGATTGGTGAAGACTCAACCCACAGACCACATGAAGCTCATGAAGAAGGAAGACCAAGAGGGGATGCCTCAGTTCTACTTAGAATGAGAAACAAAAATGCTCAAGGGAGCAAATAGGGAAACAAAACATGGAACAGAAACTGAAGGAGGGGCCATCAGGAGACTATTCCACCTGGGTATTCACCCCATGTACAGCCACCTAATCTAAACACTGTTGTGGATGGCTGGAAGTGCATAATGTGAGGAACATGATATAGCTGTCTCCTTAGAGGTCAGCCAAAGACTAACACACTCAGAGGACAATGTTCACAATTAACCACTGATATGATCAGGGGTTTCCCAATGGAGAACTTAGTGAGAGGACTGAAGGAGCAGAAAGGGTTATTGACCCCAGGTGGAAAGCAACAATACCAAACAACCAGAGCCCCCCAGGGTCTAAACCACCAGCCTGGGAACACATAGGGAGGGACCCAAGACTCCAGAGGTATATGTAGGGGAGGATGGCCTTGTCGGACATAGGTGGGAGAGGAGTTTCTTGGTCCCATAAAAAAAATGAACACACAGTGGGGGGGGAATGATGTGAGGGTGGGGAGAGGATAGTGGGGGGGGTAGGTTCGGTCACTGCCTCATAGAAGCATGAGGAGGGGGATGGGATAGGAGGTTTCTGGGTGGTAGGAGGAAGTAGACTAAGAGGATAAAATCTGAAATGTAAATACTACAACCAATTTTAACAATCGGGGAAAAAAAAGTCTTCAGAACCAACATCTTTAAAAAAAAATGTCAGCCCCCTGGGGGTGGGAAATTTTTTTTTTTCTTGATACTAAAACTTGTTCTGAGAATTGTATATTGCAGAATACACAGCCTTGGTGTATCTACTCATCAAGCATACTGAGCAGACCTGCCCAAACCTCTGATGTCCTGGAATTCCATCTGGATTCAGTGAAGACACAGCATCAGAGGCTTATCAACTTACTCTTCCCCCCACCCCTCTTCTAAAATCTCAACGCCCTTAATCAGCATGAAGAAGTTAAAGAAGAGTCAGTGCCCCTATTCCCTGAGCTTGGGGACTAATGTGGTTAATAATGGTCTGTCTTTCTAGGGACTAGTAGTGGTTTTGTTGGAACAGGGGGGATTAGCTAGGACTTATTACATAGCCATAACCTATTGGTAGAAATCTGTATAATTATTATCAAGATGAAGTTATAATTTCTTAAATGGTACAAAATTTACTTTTATCTCAAATTTAAGGTTTTCATTGGTATGAGCCTCTTATTAATATAAAAATGAGATGAATATTGATACGCTCAGGGGCATTGTGCCTGTATAACACATTTAGGAATACAATGCCTAGACCCAGTCCTTTTTTAACCTTTTTAACTGATTTGGGATGGTTAACCTATGAGTTAAGGGACTATAGCAAATTCATATTTTTGAGTTTATTGTTAGGGTGTTTCCCATATTTTATTTAGAAATAGCTGAGAGGAGTGAACAGACAATAGTCCAGGTTACCTTGCATGGATAGTTGGTTTTCAAAACATCAGAAGTCCATAGAACTGACGCTACAAATATTTATATATTAATGTTCATATTGATTAGAGACCTGTCTGCTCCTGACAGCTTCCTGTCGTGGATTCTAAGAAGAAATTGAGCATCCTTGGAGTTACTCCAGTTGTGTGGTAACAGCCACTAGGCAAGAATTGCCTCTCTCCATCTACAGACAAATTACTGTCCAGAAAAGGACACACATGCAGAATAGTTGACTGATTATATCTGCCTAGACAGAGTAATCAGTCCTTAATAATCCTGCATCACCAAGGTCTGTCAGATGATTCTGGGCCAGAAGGCTGAAGATTTGATGCTCCAACGTTCGGTAGTATAGGGGCTTTTCAGGTGTTCAGAGGTCTCTATAAATTGGCTCAGTTTTAGAAGCTATGCTTTGTGCTTCCCACAAATATAGTTAACTCAGTCATTCTGGATTTCTGATGGGGTTGAAAACTTACAGCTATTTACCATAAGAGAAAAGATTTGAGTGGATGGTCGTCAGCTGACATTCATCCTAAAGCCAGGTTCAGAACTAAATGTTTTAGTTAGGATAAATGACAGAGGTGCTGGTTAGTCAACAAAAGGATGGATGGGGTATTAGGACTATCTTGTACCTCACTGGTACAAATTGGCATAATTATGCTCTAATTGTATTTTGAGAGAAAAGTTTCATTTTAACAGGAAGTGTGTAGGAGAAGCTAAGGTAGGAGGAGTACTGAGAGGAAGAAAAGGAGTAAGAAGAGGAGAAGGAGGAGAGGAGAAGCTAGGTGATTAAAGAGAGAAAGGGGGGAGACAGGGAGGCAGATATTCATGTATCTCCACCAGTCAAAGATAGTTGTTATATCTAGGTCGGTCAGTGGGTTACACCTCTGATTGAACAATTCCAAACTTATAACGCTTATGATTAACATTATTTTAAAAAAATGTATAAATGCAAAAAGGAAAAGGGGGCATGGGATCGGGGTTTTCTAAGGGGGGGGATGGGGAAAGGGGATGGCATCTGAAGTGTAAATAAAATATCTAATAAAAACAAAAACAAACAAACAAAAACAAAACAAACAAACAAAAAAAGTAATACTACCCAATTTGTTCTATGAAGCCACAATTATGCTCATACCTAAACCACACAAACATCCATCAAAGAAAGAGAAATTCAGAACAATCTCCCTTATGAATATGAATGCAAAAATACTCAATAAAATTCTGGCAAACCGAACCCAAGAACACATCAAAACAATCATCCATCATGATCAAGTAGGCTTTATCTCAGGAATGTGGGACTGGTTCAATATATATAGATCTCCATCAACATAATCCACTATATAAACAAACTCAAAGAAAAAACACATGATCATTTCACTAGATACTGAGAAAGCAATTGACAAAATTCAGCACCACTTTATAGTAAAAGTCCTGGAAAGATCAGGAATTCAAGGCCCATACCTAAATATAGTAAAAGCAATATAAAATAAACCAGCAGCCAACATCAAATTAAATAGAGAGAAATGAAGCAATCCCACTAAAATTAGGAACTAGACAAGGCTGTCCACTCTCTCCCTACCTATTCAATATAGTACTGGAAGTCCTAGCCAGAGTAATTAGACAACAAAAGGAGGTCAAAGGGATACAATTTGCAAAGGAAGAAGTCAAAATATCACTATTTGCAGATATGCTACTATATTTAAGTGACTCTAAAACTTCCACCAAAGAACTTCTAAATCTGATTTAAAAAAAAAAAAAAAACACAAAAGTGGCTGGATATAAAATTAATTCAAACAAATCAGTAGCCTTCCTATAATCAAAGAATAAACAGGCTGAAAAAGAAATTAGGGAAATGACACCCTACACAATAATCACAAATAATATATACCTTGGTGTGAATCTAACCAAGCACGTGAAAGATCTTTATGACAAGAACTTCAAGTCTCTGAAGGAAGAAATTGAAGATCTCAAAAGATGGAAAGATCTCCCATGCTCATGGATTAGCAGGATTAGTATAGTAAAAATGGCATCTTGCCAAAAGCAATCTAAAGATTCAATGCAATCCCCATCAATAGTCCAACTCAATTCTTCATAAGCAAAAAGAGGAATTTGCAAATTCATTTGAATGAACAAAAATCCCAGGATAGTAAAAACTATTCTCAACAATAAAAGAACTTCTGGGGGAATCACCTTTCTTGACCTCAAACTGTACTACAGAGCAATAGTGATAAAAACTGCATGGTATTGGTACAGAGACAGACAGGAAGATCAATGGAATAGAATTGAAGACCCAGAAATGAACCCACATACCTATGGACACTTGATCTTTGAAAAAGGAGCTAAAACCATCCAGTGGAAAAAAGACAGCATTTTCAACAAATGTTACTGGTTCAACTGGAGGTCAGCATGTAGAAGAATGCAAAGGGATCCATTCTTATCTCCTTATACAAAATTCAAGTTCAAGTAAATCAAGGACCTCCACATAAAATCAGATACACTGAAACTAATAGAAGAGAATGTGGGGGAAAGCCTCGAACACATGGGCACAGAGAAATAGTTCCCAAACAGAACACCAACGGTTTATGCTCTAAGATCAAGTATTGACAAATGGGACCTCATCAAATTGCAAAGCTTCTGTAAGGCAAAGGACACTGTCAATAAGACAAAATGGCAACCAACAGATTGCTAAAATATCTTAACCAATCCTACATCTGATAGAGGGCTAATACCCAATATATACAAAGAACTCAAGAAATTAGACTCCAGACAACCAAATAACCCTATTAAAAATGGGGTACAGAGCTAAACAAAGAATTCTCAGCTGAGGAAATTCGAATGGCTGAGAAGTACCTAAAGAAATATTCAATATCCTTAATCATCAGGGAAATGCAAATCAAAACAACCTCACACCAGTCAGAATGGCTAAGAGCAAAAACTCAGGTGACAGCAGATGCTGGAGAAGATGTGGAGAAAGAAGAACACTCCTCCATTGTTGGTGGGATTGCAAGCTGGTACAACCACTCAAGAAATCAGTTTGGCTGTTCCTCAGAAAACTGGACACAGTATTACCTGAGAAATATATAGATATAGATATAGATATAGATATAGATATAGATATAGATATAGATATAGATATAGATATAGATATAGATATAGATAGTTGTATATACCACTCCTGGCCATATACCCAAAATGTGCTCCAACATATAACAAGGACATGTGCTCCACTATGTTCATAGCAGCCTTTTTTATAATAGCCAGAAGCTGGAAAGAACCCACATGTCCTTCAAAAGAGGAATTGATTCAGAAAACGTAGTACATTTACACAGTGGATTATTACCTATTAAAAAAAAGTTAATTCATGAAATTCTTAGGCAAATGAATGGAACTAGAAAATATCATCCTGAGGTAACCCAATCACAAAAGAACACACGTTAGGTATGCACTCATTGATAAGTGAATATTAGCCCAAAAGCTCGCAATACCCAAGATACAACTCACAGACCATATGATGCTTATGAAGAACGAAGATGAAAGTGTGGGTGCTTTGGTCCTTCTTAGAAGGAGTAACAAAACACTCACAGGTGCAAATATGGAGACAAAGTGTGGAGCAGAGACTGAAGGAGGTGCAGTTGGGAGATTGCCCCACCTGAGTATCCATCCAGTGTGCAGTCACCAAAGGCAGATGCATTTGTCAATGCTAGGAAGTGTATGCTGACAAGAGTCTGATATAGCTGTCTCTTGAGAGACTCTGCCAGAACCTGACATATACAGAGGTGGATGCTCACAGCTAACCATTGGAGTGATCATGGGGTTCCCAATGGAGGAGTTAGAGAGAAGACTGAAGGAGTCGAAGGGGTTTGTGGCCCCATGGAAAAAGCGACAATACCAACCAATCAGAGCTCTCAGGGTCTAAACTGCCAGCCTTGGAACACACATGGAGGGACCAATGGCTCCAGCTGTGTATATACTGGAGTATGGACTTGTCAGCATCGGTGAGAGAGGAGGTCCTTGGTTCCATAAAGGCTGGATTCCCCAGTGTGGGAGAATCTTAAGGCAGGGAGGTGGGAGTGGGTGGGTGGATGGAGGAACACTCTCATGGAAGCTGTAGGAAGGGTTTTGGAAGGCAGAGGTTTCAGGGGGCATACGGAAAGGGTATAACATCTGAAATGTAAATAAGTAAAATATCCAATAAAAATAAATTTAAAAAAAGCAGAATCTCGAATGGGTAAGAAGCACTTAAAGAAATGTTCGATATCCTTAGTCATAAGAGAAATGCAAATCAAAACAACTCTGAGATTCCACCTCACACCATTTAAAATGGCTAAGATCAAAAACAAAACAAAAAAGTCAAGTAACAGCACATGCTGGCAAAGATGTGAAGAAAGAGAAACACTCCTCCATTGCGGGGCGGGATTGCAAATTCATAGTACTACTCTGGAAAACAATCTGGCAGTTCCCCAGAAAATTGGAAATAGTTTGACCTGAAGAGTCATCTATATTGCTCCTGGGCATATACCCAAAAGATGCTCCATCATACCACAAGAACATGTGTCCCACTATGTTCATAGCATTCTTATTAGTAATAGCCAAAAGTTGGAAACAACTCAGATATTCCTCACCTGAAAAATAAATACAGAAAATTTGGTTCATTTACACAAGGAGTACTACAATTCAGCTACTAAAATGAGGAAATCATGAATTTTGCTGGTAAATGGATGGAACTAGAAAATATTATCTTGAGTAAGGTTACCCAGACTCAAAAGGATATGTATTGTATGTAGTCATTAATAAGTGGATATTATCCAAAAAGTGCAAAATACCTAGGATACAACCCATAGACCATAAGAAGTGTAAAAACCAAGAAAGCCTGAGAATGGGGTAGGAAATAATCATGGGAGGCAGAGGGAGGAAGGAACGTGGGTGGGAGAGGGGAGAAGGAAGGGAAAGGGGGTACAGAAGAGAAACCCAGAAGGCCAGGAGAATAAATGGAAATATGGAGCCTTGGGGTATAGGAGGTAGCAGGACCCTCTAGAATGTACCAGATACCTAGTAGGTGAAACACTCTCAGGACTCAATGGGGTGACCTTATCTAAAATGCCCAACAGTGTCGAAGAGGAAACTCAAAGAACCCATCTCCAGTAGATAGACAAGATCCCAAGTGGAGGGAGGGGATGCCAACCAACATTCAAAATTCCTGACCTAGAACTGTTCCTGAGTAAAAGAAATGCAGGAAAGAAAATAGAGAAGAGACTGAAGGAAAGGATGTCCAGTGACCGGCTAAACTTGGGATACATCTTATGGGGGGGGGGGGACCAAAGCCTGACACTATTACTGATGCAATAGTGTGCTTAACAAACAGAAGCCTAGCAGGCTGTCCTCTGAGAGGTTCACCCAGCAGTTGATGGAGACAGATGCATATACATATACCTAACCACTGGACTGAAGTCAGGGACCCCTATGGTTGAATTAAGGGAAGGATTGAAGAAGCTAAAGGGGTAGGGGACCCCATAGGAAGGCCAGCAGTCTCAATTAACCCTAACCCCTGGGAGATCCCAGAGATGGAACCCCTACCAGGCAGCATACATAGGCTTGTCTGAGACCCCTGGCATATATATAGCAGAGGGCTGCCTGGTCTGGCCTCAGTGGGAGAAGATATACCTAATTCTTGAAAGTCTTGAGGCCCTAGGGAAGGGGACATCAAATTGGGGGGAGTACATTCTTAAAGGCAAGGGGGAGGAGGAATGTGATAAGTAACTGTGGGAGAGGAGACCAGGAGGAGGGGCAATGACTAGAATGTAAATAAATAAATTTTGTAAAAGTAATATATTTCTTCTTTTTAATCTTGGTTACTTTCTTTTTTAAATTTTATTTTATTTATTTACATTCCATTCGTTGCTCCTCCTCTTGGTTCCCCCTCCCACAGTTAATCATTCTATTTCTCCTCCCCTTTGCCTCCAAGAGGGTACTTCTCTCTAGGCCTTTCCCTTCCTTGAGGCCTCAAGTCTCTAGAGGATTAAGCACATCTCCCACTGAGGCCAGATCAGAAAGACCTCTACTACATATGTGCCATGGGCCTTGGACCCGCCTGTGTATACCCCCAGTTGGTGGCTCAGTCTCTTGGAGCTCCCTGGGGTCTGGGTTAATTGAGATTGGTGGTCTTCCTATGGGGTCACCTAACCCTTCAGCTTCTTCCATCCTTCTCTTAATTCAACCATAGGTGTCCCTGACTTCAGTCCAATGGTTAAGTATAAGAATCTGCATCTGTCTCAGTCAGCTGTTGGCTGGGCCTTTGTGAGGACAGCCATACCAGACTCCTGTCTGTAAGTACATCATGGCATAGTAGGTTCAAGCCTTGGTGACCCCCATGAGATTGATCCCAAGTTGGGCTAGTCATTGGACCTCCTTTTCTTCAGTCTCTTCTCCATTTTTGTCCTTATAGTTGTTTTAGACAGGAACAATTTCTGGTTCAGGAATTTTGACTATGGGTTAGTAATCCGCTCATATGCTTAAATATTTAAGGTTACATTTAGCAGAGTTCTGATAATATTGAGAGCAGTATCTATTAAGCATATCTGAGTTAGACAACCTTTATTTGCTTAACTACTTGTTTGAGATTGTATCTAGCAAATAAAGAGAGCACACTGTCACTTAATGACAGTAGCAAAAAAGGCTAAACATATATTTAAGGCAGTGATCTTTAAGTTTTTACTCTTTAAAACCATTATTTACCAAGGCAGGGTAGAACTAAAACCTTATCTTAATTGTTAAGTGACTTTGACAGGATGTACTCCTAAAGGTAGCAATGGGGTACTGCCCATAACGAAGATGGCACTGAAGCTACAGCATAGCCACATGACTGCCCTTAGTTAAGATGGCTCTTAGGCAGCAGCCAGCCGCTTGACCTCTCTTAGCTAAGGTGGCACTGAAGCTCTAGCTCTGCCTGGAGAAAAGTCATGTGTTTATACCTTAGAATGGAGCTGTCTGGGAACAAGTGGGGCTCAGGACAGTGCAGAGCAAAAGAGAAAGCAAGCACTAGCCAGGTAGCACTGATGGCAGGGCCGAGTGAGCAGGTGCTGCAGTGGTAGCAGGGTTGGGGAAGGTGGCTTCAGGAATACTAGAGCTGCTAGGTGTGAGCTGGGCACAATTGAGTAGACTGAGGCAAGAAAAGGGGAGGAGAGGCAAGGCAAGAACTAGTGCCTCAGCAGCAGAATAAGAGTCCAGGGATTCAGAGCAGAGAGCAAGCAGCAAGAGAATGAGGGGATAGGGGTATGGCCTATGAATCACTAGCAAGAGAGCTGTAAAAGTTTGTTGATAAAGTGCCAGTTAGGTGGCCATGTAGAGATACTGTTTTGTGGATAACGGGGCCAAATTTAGCCTGTAAATTAGACCAAGAAAGTATGGCTATGAAGGCATTCCCTCTGGGTAAGAGTAGGGGGAGCTAGATATTTGTCCATTCCAGCTTCAGGAGGACAGATGTGTAGCAAAGGCTGCAGGCAGCCACACCAGATCACCAGGTCATCACACAGTGAACTGAGGCCCTGAGCAACAATAGAACAGTTTACCTAGATCCAGCCTAGGATTTTTCAGCAGCAAGAGAGGGAACCACTTCCTGGAGACCTAGAGGAAAAAGGTCACCCAGGGGTAGAGGTCCTAGACAAGTCATAAAGACTGAATGCTCTGTCCTCAAGAATACCACAGGGTGGCTGCAAGCTCAACAACCCTCCCTTGCCAACAGGTGATATTTAAGTTGATCAGTGAGAGGAGGAAGCTTACCAGTTCACTGGTGTTTGGGTAGATAGATCTAACAATCGACTCAATTGGCTGTAATTCCATGTGGCAGCAGGAGAGATGAACTTGCAAGTTTCTAAATCCGAGTTATGGCAGCAATGTTGTGTTTTATAAAAAGAAAGAAAAAAAGGAATATGTTTGATAGAGGCACAGTATGGTGAGGTAAAAGGGGGTGTCTCTGCAGGCCCATCCTGAGGCATCCCTTCCCTCTGAGGTACCAGCCATACAGTGGATATTGTATGAAATAGAGTTTATTTAAAGTATGGGGAGGGGAGTTGAGGGACCAGAGTCAGAGAAAGGCAGAGAGGGGAGGGGGGAGAGGGGGAAGGGGGAGGGGGAGAAGGGAGGGGGGGAGAGGGGAGAGGGGGAGGGTGGAGAGGGGGGAGGGGGAGGGGGGAGGGGGAGGGGGAAGGGGGAGGGGGGGAGGGGGGAAGGGGGAGAAGGGAGGGGGAGAGGGGAGTAGAGACCACATGTGAAGACATAGTCAGGGAGAAGAGAATGGGGAAAGAAGGGACAGAGAGGGAAGAAATTAAGAGGGTAAGTGAGTAAGAGAGTGAGGAGGGGACAAACAGCTCCTTTTATATTGAGTCAGGCATACCTGACCAGGTAACTATGAGGCTGAGCCTAGAAGGAATGCTATCAGTTGACCATTTCCCCTGCCCCTCCCCTCTCCCACACAGGTGCCTTCATCCCTCTGCCTACTGTGATTATTTTCTTCCTTCTTCTAAGTGAAATTAAAGCTTCCTCCCTTAGGCATTTCTGCTTGTTACACTTCTTATAGTCTGTAGGTTGTATCTTAGGTATTCTGTACTTTTTGGCTAATATCCACTTATCAGTGAATACATATTATGTGTATTATATTCTTCTGTTTCTAAGTTACCTCACTCAGGATGATATTTTTCTAGTTCCATTCATTTGCTGGCAAAATTCATGATTTCCTCATTTTAATAGCTAAATAGTATTTCATTGAGTAAATGAACCACATTTTCTGTATCTATTCTTCAAGTGACGGACATCTAAGTTGTTTCCAGCTCCTGGCTATTACTAATGAGGATGTTCTGAACATAGTAGGGCATGTGTCCTTATGGCATGGTGGAGCATCTTTTAGATCTATGCCTATGAGCAGTATAGCTAGGTCTTCCAATTTCCAATTTTCTGCAGAACTGCCAGATTGTTTTCCAAAGTGGTTGTATGAGTTTGCAATCCCCCCTGCAAGGAGTGATCCTCTTTCTCAACATCCTTGCCAGTATGTGCTGCACTTGACTTTTTGTTTATTTTGTTTTGTTGATCTTAGTCATTATGAATGGTGTCAGGTAGAATCTCAAGATCACTTTGATTTGCATTTCCCTAATTACTAAGGATGTTGAACATTTCTTTAAGTGCTTCTTGGCCATTCGAGATTCTTCTATTTTGAATTTTTTGTTTAGCTATGTACCCCATTTTTAAATTGGGTTATTTGTTTTCTGGAGGTTAACTTCTTGAATTCTTTATATATTTTGGATATTACTCCTTTGTTGGATGTAAGGTCAGTAAGATTTTTTCCCAATCTGTAGGTTGCTGATTTGTCCTACTAAAGTTGTCTTTTGCCATACAATAGCTAAGTTTCATGAGGTCCCATTTATCAATTGTTGATCTTAGAGCCCAACCTACTGGTGTTCTGTTCAGGAAATGTCCCCCTGTACCAATGTGTTCCAGTTTCTTTCCCACTTTCTCCTCTATTAAATTCTGTGTATCTGGTTTTATGTTTGAGGTTCTTGATGGACTTGGACTTGAGCTTTGTCCAAGGTGATAAATATGGATCTATTTTCATTCTTCTACATACAGACTACCAGTTAGACCAGCACCATTGATTGAAGATGCTTTCTTTTATCCACGGTATGTTTTTGGCTTCCTTGTCAAGGATCAAGTGCCCATAGGCCTATGGGTTTATTTCTGGGTCTTCAATCCTATTCCATTGATTGACCTATATGTCTCTTTTCCAATATCATGTGCTTTTTATCACTATTGCTTTGTAGTACATCTTAAGATCAGGGGTGATGATTCCCCTGGAAGTTCTTTTATTGTTGAAAATTACTTTCAAAGTTCAGAGAATTGCCCCCCCCCTCAAAAAAATCTGTTCTAATGAAAGGGTTAAAACAGACTTCACAGGAGTATCTTGAGACTCCTAGCTCTCTCACTAATAACAAGTTTGTAAACTCCTGTCTCTGGACACATAGTGCATGAACAAATCATGGGGACTCTCTTTGTCCCAAGCCCTATCTTCATCAGACAATTCATCAGTTTTGCTACCTGCTGCTACAGTAGCAAGGAGGCATTCTCCAAGTCCTCCACATTGGCTGCTTGTCTGGTCAGTCTTCTTTCTCCTTAGAAAATATTCCAGCTTTGCAATAACTTTGGATGCAAAGGATGGATATATTGCTTGATGATGATATAAGCTTGATAGCTTTAAAGGAAAATGTAATTACCTGAGTCTCTTAAATAAAGAAACTTCAAATCTGAGGCTCAATTATGTACCAGCTATAAATTGGTTAATAAATATGTCAATGCACCTTTCCAATGTGCTAATAAAGAAATAAATATTATTTATTTATTTATTATTTTTAAATGACTCCAATTTTAAGCCACATTCAGAGTCTTCTTTCACCAACAGATATAACTTTTAAGGGACTTTGTAAACCATGTACAGCAAACTATAAATACAGATAGTAAAGAGACTGCTGCCACCTTATTTCTTTGACTTATGAAAATATCAATTCTGGTTAAGCCTCTGTTTCAAATGTAAATGTCAGGCCTTCCCATTTCCCTAAGTCTAAAAGACTGTGATAGGTGATAATTCTGAGGCAGGCATCTCAATGTCAGTGCTGGTGACAATGTCCTAAACAACTGAACTGTGACAAGGTAAACAAAAGAAACCTACCAGAATTATACCTAACCTCTCAACAGAGACTCTAAAGCTGGAAGAGCCTGGACAGATATCTTACAGGGTATAAAAAAAAAAACAAAGATTCCAACCTAGACTTCTATACCAAGCAAAACACACATCAATCATCATATATGGAGAAAGCAAAATATTTCAAGAAAAATCCAAATTTAAACAATTTCTACCCATAAATCCAGCCCTATAGAAAATACTAGAAGAAAAATGCCAACCCAAGGAAGTCAACTACACAGAAGAAAACACAAGAAATAAATAATTTCACAGGAGCAAAAACAAAATAATGAAATCAGACAAAAGCACACACATATATACACATATGCACATGAATGTGTGAACACATACACACAAACACCAACAACATCAAAATAACAGGAATTAATACTCATTGGTTATTAATATCTCTCAACATCAGTAGACTCAAGTCACCAATAAAAAAGACACAGGCTAACAGAATGAATGCTAACAGGATCCATTATTCTATAAAATACACAAAAAAAACCCTCATCAACAAAGATATTACCTCAGAGTAAAGGGCTAGAAAAAGTTTTCCACAGAAACTGTCCCAAGAAGGATACTAGAGTAGCCATTCTAATACCTAATAAGATGGATTTCAACCAAAGTTATTCAAAAGAGATGGAGAAGGGAACTTTATAATTATGAAAGAAAAAATACAAGATGACATCTTATATTTTTGAATGTATTTATCCCAAATGCAAGGGCACCCACATTTGTACAAAAAAATTACTAAAGCATAAACCACACATCAAACCCCATTCATACATTAATAATGGGAGACCTTCAATACCTGACTCTCACCAATGGACACGGCATTAAGACAGAAACTAGAGAAATAAAGTAATAGATATTATGAACTAAATGGACCTAACAGATATCTACAGAACATTTCACTGAAATGCAAAAAATTATACCTTCTTCTCAGAACCTCATGGAACCTTTTCCAAAATTGAACATATAGTTCATCACCAAGTAAGCCTCAATATATAACAAAGACTGAAATAACTCTTCATATTTTATCAGCCTACCATGTATCAAAGCTGGACTTTGGACTTCAACAACAAGAGAAACAACAGAAATCCTACAAAGTCATGGAAACTGAACAACTCTCTACTCAGCAATAGGGGTCAGAAAGAAATAAGAAAAGAAATTAAAGACTTTCTAGTATTCAATGAAAATGAAGAGACAACATACCTGTCTTATTTAGGGTTTCACTCCTGTGAACAGACACCATGACCAAGGCAAGTCTTATAAAAGAGAATATATATTTGGGGCTGGCTTACAGATTCAGAGGTTTAGTCCATTATCATCAAGGTGGAAATATGGTGGCATACAGGCAGGTATGATGTAGGCAGAGCTGAGAGTTCTACATCTTCATCTGAAGGCTGCTAGCAGAATATTCTATTCACTTCCAGATAACTAGGGCGAGGGTCTTAAAGGTCCATGCCCACAGTGAAACACCTCCAGCAAGTCCACAATTCCAAATATTGCTACTCCCTGAGCCAAGCACATTCAAACCATGGCAATACCCAATCTTATGGGACACACTGAGAGCAGTGCCAAGAGGAAAATTTATAGTACTACAGGTATTCATAGGGAAATTGAAGAGATCCTCTACTAGCAACTTAACATCACACCTGAAAGCTCTATAACAAAAAGACACCCAAGAGAAGTAGATGCCAAGAAATAATCAAACTCAGGGTTGAAATTAATCTATTAGAAAAAAAAGAGAATAAAACAAAGAATCAACAAAATCAAAGCTGGATCTTTGAAAAAAATCAACAAGATAGACAAACCCTTAGCCAACCTAACTACAAAGCAGAGAGACAGTACCCAAATTAACAAAATTAGAAATAAAGATGGAGACAGAACAACAGACACTGAGGAAATTTAAAGAATTACTATCTCTTACTTCAAAAGCCTGTACTCTATAAAATTGAAAATCTAAAGGAAATGGATGATTTTCTAGATAGATACCACTTATAGGTTTCTATAAGCTAACTAGGAATCGGGTGTAACATTTAAATAGTCCTCCTATAACCTTAAGGTAAGAGAATCATTCATTAAAAGTCTCCTAGCCCCCCAAAAAGCTGATAGTTTTAGCTCAGAATTCTATCATACTTTCAAAAAAATCTAATACCGATACTCCTCAAAGTATTCCATAAAATAGAAACAGAAGTAACATAGAATGAGCCCAAACTCATTCTATGAGGCCATAGTTAACTGAATACTTAAACCACATAAAGACTCAACAAAGAAAGATATTTTCAGACCAATTTCCCTTATGAATGTTGTACAAAAATACTCAATAAAATATTAACAAACTGAATCCAAGTGCATGTCAAATACATCATTCAACATACTCCAGTAAGCTTCTTTCCAGTGACACGGGGATGTTTCAATATAAGACAATCCATCCACTTAATCTACCATACAAACAAACTGAAAGGAAAAAAAACACATAATCATCTCATTAGATGCTCAAAAAGCCTTTGACAAAATCCGACACTCTTCATGTTAAAAGTCTTGGAGAAATCAGGAATACTAGGCCCATACCTAAACATAATCAAAGTAATATACAGCAAGCCAATAGCCAACATCAAACTAAATAGAGAAAATTAAAGCAATTCCACTAAAATGAATAAGAAAAGACTGCCAACATTCTTCCTATGTATGACTACCTTCATAAGACCTGTGGATCCTGAAACATACATGTTAGCATCCCTTCCATCACCCATTTTCCCTGCTTGCTGAGTCATCTGTGGCAAGTCAAGCTTCACTGAGAAGTCTACTAGCCCAGGTAGATCTCCATTCTCCCACCATCTCTCTGCCCACCTACACTAATACTGCATGCAGATCCTGAACCAAAATGACCTGTAGATCCTGTACAATAGAGGCCTGCAGATGCAGCCCAAGAATACCCAATCAGAGGCCTGACACATGAAGACCATTAAGGTTAACTCCAGTCTCAATACCTACTACAACAGAAATCTCTAGGGACCAAATCCATTCAGATAGGTAAAAGCCCTAAAAAGAACCCAATCAACAAAAGACAGGGCAAAATGACCCTTTCAGAGCACTGCTACCCTATATCAGCAAGCCTTGCATATCCTAACACAACCAAAGAAAAGAAAACAATGTTAAATCTAATCTCATAAAG